>NC_141550.1:76162500-76285000 GCF_021556685.1 Rattus norvegicus
TTTTAATTCTTAAGGAATAGTACTGATATGGGCATTAATTCAATATCATCATATCTTTACTGTATTTTTGGCTATGTACCTTACAATAAGCTGCTCTTGTTTTATATATACATATATGTACATATATATGTATATATATATCTCACATATACATATATTTGTGTATATATATACACATATATACATATATACATGCATATATGCATATATGTGTATATATATATAAACATGCACACACACATACTTTTGATTAATTTTTAATTAATTTTTCAAGGGCCAGAACAGTTGTTTTTTGACAATTTGTCCAGTTGCACAATGGTTTCGTTGGACAGCATTTTCTAGGCCTCACCCAGGAAGTGTATATCATTGCACTGACCTTCCGAGTTGGAGTAATTTGTTTCATAGTGTGCAAAACTGGAATGACATGTTCTTAGTTTATACTAGTGATATGCATGTGAACATTCAAGCTTCTGTTCCCAGGGGAAAACTCCACAAGGGAAAACTAATGAGGTGACAAAAGAAGGAACTAAAACTGAGCTTATTAATATGATCTCTTCCAAGGGCCAAAGGTTTCTTATGTGTTGGAGCCCATATTACAAAACAACCGCTCTGGGCTTGTATTTGATTGTCTACAACAGCTCAGGGATTTTCCCCTATGCAGAAGTATGTAATCGAAAGATGGTTTATTATAAGTCACTTTATATTATTTTAACATTGTAAATAGCATGTTATTTAGATGCTCTGGAATGGAATGAATGGCACATTATATGGAAGTTTTATTGCAAGCTCTTTAATCTTGGAAGGAATTTTGAAATCTCAGTGTCAAGTCATTAGACTCCATAACTCTAATAAACTTTCGTATTGCAGGATGACAATAAATTGTTTTTTAAAAGCAGCTGAGCTAATTTATTTTGGAAGTGTGGCAAACGTAATCCTGGGCTATGATGGGATGCATCAAAATAAATGTTAATTTGTTAGTAGTGCATTGATTTCTCACTGATAAGCTGTCCCATTTCAAATAGAGCTCTTGGGGCATGAGAGCATTTCCCTGTCTGATAGACTCAGCTTTTGTTTTTACCAGTTTTTCCTAATATTAGGAAGATAATGTGAATTTGTAGTGGATAAGATGAATGGAGCAAGCTGAACAATATATTTTGTGAAGTATTGTATCTTTGCCAACAATGGTGGAAGAATATTTGCGGATTTATATAACTAGATGGATTTGGTATATTGAAGAATCATGGGAGACCTAGGGATATACAAAGATGCAGTCCTATGGATCACTAAATATTTGAGGCCATAGTTGCTTTAAAAAAAGATTTATTTATTTTATTTATATGAGTACACTATAGCTATTTTTCAGACACACCAGAAGAGGGCATCAGATCCCATAACAGATGGTTATGAGCCACTATGTGGTTGCTGGGAATTGAACTCAGCACCTCTGGAAGAGCAGTCAGTGCTTTTAACCACCGAGCCACCTCTCTGACCCCATATTTACTTCTTAAGCAACATTACATCTGCGCCCTCACTTCAGTGAGCTCAGGACTTTGAGCCACTGTCTCTGACCCACCTCTGTCCAACATTAGGGCACAAGTTTCAACTGGACCACTTAGAGTCCCTGGACTTTTCCTTTTTATAAAACAACATAAAATTCAAGGATAGTAAAGAAAGACTAATGTTTCTTGATGGTAGTTTCAGGAAGCAAATTGCTTTACAAATGGTTGTGCTTCAGCAGAATTGTGTTCCTTCCTTCGTTTTTTACATTAAACAGATCACATCAAAAGAAACAATTACTATTTGAGAGTAGATGTAGAATTCTTGATCACCCCTAAATTGAAATCTGCATGTGAATGTATAGCGAACGTTCGAGGGAACATTAAAGAATTGAATTCTTTTGGGCGGTGCTTATTAAATCGTGAGCACGATCATCACTAGATCTGATACTTCAGAACCGTTCCCAGGATCAAAAGTCCCAGCCAACAAAGGCGAGGACAGCACAGTGATTCTGCATTTCAGTGTCACAGATGACACTGTTTAATTTTGCCAGCAGCTGATTGGTATGAATAATTCTGATAAAAATCACAATTAAAACATCACTAGAAGTGAAATCTGCAGAAGATCACAAGAATGGGAAACCCCTCAGGAAGCCAGGTCTTCATCACCATGCAGATTTCATCAACGAAGCAAAATGACCTTTAATGAAGAAAGCGTAGGATGCAATTTTAGTTCGAGGTTTTTTTCACTTTTTTAAAAATGTTTTATGCAAAGGAACATATATGTTAGACTCGGTATTAAAAAAATCAACAACTAAATTTAGTAAATCGATGTAACTTCTATTATTTTTATTTATTTACAGTCCATCTGTTGTTCCCCTCCCAGTTGCCACTCCCACAGTTCCTCCTCCCCCTGTCTCCAGGAGGATGTCTGTCCCCCTCGCCATCCCCTGCTCTGGTCAGGGACAGGCCTCTTCAGTCCCTGGGGCCTCAAGTCTCTCCAGAGTTTGGTCCATATTCTCAGACTGAGGCCAGACCAGGCAGTCCTCTGCCTTAAATATGTCTGGAGCCTTGGACCAGCTCCTGTATGTTGCCTGGTTGGTGGCTCAGTGTCTGATAATCTCAAGGGTCCAGGTTAGTTGAGACTGCTAGTCTTCTTATGGGGTTGCCCTCCTCCTCAACTTCTTCTAGTCTTTCCTTAATTCAACCACAGGGGTCCCTAACTTCAGTCCAATGGTTGAATGTAAGTATCTGCATCTGTCTCAGTCAGCAGCTTGTTGAACCTCTCAGAGGACAGCCATGCTAGGCTCCTGTCTGTAAGCACATCATAGCATCAGTAATAGTGCAGGCCTTGGAGCCTCCCCTTGAGACGAATCCCAAGTTGGGCCAGTCAGTGGACCACCTTTCCTTCAATCCATGTTTGTCTCTGCAGTTCTTTTAAACAGGAATGATTCTGAGTCAGGGTTTTTGACTGTGAGATGGCAACCGAATCAATCCACCTGATGCTCTGTCTTTCTACTGGAGGTAGACACTATGAGTTTTCTCTCTAATCTCTCATCTCCAGGGTCTCTGGTGCTTTCCAGATGGATCCCCTATCTTCCACCACTGAGGCTGCACATTTCCATTCATTCTGCTGGTCCTCAGGGCTTCTCCTGTCTCTCCATCCAAACCTATTCTTCTTTTACCCTCCCCATATTCTCTTCCTGTCAGGTCCTTCCTCTGCCTCCCATGATTATTTTCTTCTCCCTCCTAAGTGGGATTGAAGCGTCTTCACTTGGACCCTTCTGCTTGTTAGCCTTCTTGAGTTCTGTGGCTAATATTGTGGATACCTATTGGAGAGTACACACCATGCATGTCCTTTTGAGTCTGAGTTACCTCACTCAGGAACTTATTTTCTAGTTCCATCCATTTGCTGCAAAACTCATGATCTCCTTGTTCTTAATAGCCAAGTAATATTCCATTGTGTAAATGAACCCACGTTTTCTGTATCCATTCTTCATTTTGGGGACATCTGGGTTGTTCCCAGCTTCTGGCTGTCACAAATAAGGTCACTATGAACATAGTGGAGCATGTACCCTTGTGGCATGGTGGGGCATCTTTTATGTATATGCTCAAGAGTGGTGTAGCTGGGTCTTCTGGTAAATCTAATTCCAATCTTCTGAAGAACCTCTAGATTGATTTCCAGAGTGGTTGTACCAGTTTGCAATCCCACCAGTAATGGAGGAGTGTTCCTCCTTCTCCACATCCTTGCCTATATGTGCTGACTCCTGAATATTTGATCTTAGCCATTCTGATTAGTGTTAACTGGAATCTCAGAGTCATTTTGATTTGCATTTCCTGATGACTAAGCACTTTGAACATTTCTTTAAGAGCTTCTTGGCCTTTTGAGATTCCTCTGTTGTGAATTCTCTATTTAGCTCTATACCCCATTTTTTGATTGGGTTGTTTGATTTTTGGAAAGGTTAGCTTCTTGAGTTCTTTTATATTTTGAAAATTAGCTGTCCGTTGGATGTAGGGTTTGTGAATAAATTTTCTGAATCTGTAGGTTGCCAATATGTCTTATGGACTGTGTCTTTTGATACCATTATATGAGATGATAAACATAAAAAGTGGGTGAGTGAGGTTCCTACTATTGGTTTCCATTCCTCTTCAGCCAGTTACCATTGGTATAATTATTTAGTGTCCAAAACTCTTCCGAAATTGTACAAATTGTTCCTGGATCCAAATCCAAATTTGTTTGGGATAAGTCATTGAACCTTAGATGTAACTATCCTTTTAGGAGTGTGTCATACTGGTTATATAAAAGGCAGGAGTGTTCTATGTGTCTGGCAATTCAATGCATTTTTATCCATTCATTGTAAATGAACTAACAACATGGAGAAGTACTCATTGTAGTTGGTAAACTTTCCTTAACTTAGGTCTGCATGTTTTCACTTTCGTGTACAAAACAGAAGATTAGACAGACATTAACATTTTTTTGGTTCTTTTTTTCGGAGCTGGGGACCGAACCCAGGGCCTTGTGCTTCCTAGGTAAGCGCTCTACCACTGAGCTAAATCCCCAGCCCCAACGTGTTTTGTCTTGTGAACTGGGTTACATTTTATTTTAAATGGTATCCTATAGTTCCATCTATTTTCAAGAAAGTAACATGACTCATTTTTCTTTTTTATCTGAATAAGACTTTATTGTGTGATATTTATTTTTTATCTATTCATCAATGAATCGGTACCTAGCCTTTTGTTAGCTATTTCGAGAAGTACCAAAATAAACATGGATATTTATGGAAATGTAGGTATGTGCACTGTATGCTGACTTTGCTTCTTTTAAACATATATTAAGGATAGGTAAAGCTGGCTTGTGTGGTAATTTTACAGAGGACCACAGTACTGGTTTCCATATTGACTGGATTATTTTTGTCATGTGACCATGCTCATGTAACCAGCCTTCAGGTGAGAACATAGAATATCATAAAAATCCCAGAAGACTTCTACCAATCTCTCCCAGTCATGACCCCCTTCCAAAAGTTATATTTGACTTCTAGAACCATGCATTCTTGTTTACATTTTGTATAAATGAGTCACACAGTGCATGTTGAATATTGTTTGTGTCTGGTATCAACCCCTTAATACTGGTTAATCAATTCTCCATGAACAAAGTAGTGTGCATGGATTCACTACAGTCTATTTATTATACTGCGAATGGACACTGGGCTGCTGCTACTGTTTGACTATTACTACCACTGGTAGCACAGTCTTTCTCCATGTCATTTTGTGAATATGCATCTATTTCATTTAAGAACATGTTTGGATTAGAAGCGCTGGGATATACATAAAGTGATGTTATGGTGAACCATTGTGGATACACAAGAGAGCTGGTTTCCTTCCTGAATTCCAATGGTATGCAAGGAATTTTTATTATAAAGTATATTTGATATATTTGATAAATTTTTTGATAAAGTAAAATTGGATTCAATCTGAAACTTATTGATTTGCATGCTAATTAAATTGCTACAATATATAAAGTTTTATAATCATCTGGGAGAATGTCTAAAATATCTAGGAAATTTTCCTGAGGATATGGCTCATACAGATTTTTTTGCCTATCCAGCCCTCTAAGGAGTACCTTGCATAATTTATTATATAATACTTAAGCACTGTGAAGCTCAGACATAGAACTTCAGGATTGAATAATTTATCAGTCTTTGAAATATATTCAGGAGAGTTTCTAAAGGCAAATGGTGGAATTTGCCATGCAATAGACAGAATTTTTCAACAATAGTGGCATGAAAATAAAGTGATCATCAGGAAATATATAACTATGAGAACTTAAAAATCCCTGTTGTGACTGACGAAATAATTCCTCTTGTGTACTTAAAAAAACAAAATTGTATTGGCCCCAAATATGCCTAGTGCACTTAGAGAAAATTCCTTAGCAGACAAATATGGCCATGATATGTCTGTGTCCCTTTTAATATTACTGGATCTGAGTTACAAAAAATAATCGCTTTATAGGCTAACCTAATGTTTTTAAAACATCATTTACAACCCATGTTATATTGATTTCTGAATTTATTGCTTTGTTTTTATTGGATAGAATAAGAGGATAAGTTTTGATAAGAATACGGAGAAAATTTTGTTCATTAAAATACATTTACAACTGGAGAGTAGAAGAGGCAGGTATCTTATCTGATGAGCTTCAGGTTATAAATGAACAAATGTGTGCTTTCTGCATCATTTGACCCAATAAGAGAAATTTATTTCATTTTCTCCCACCAGTTGCAGAAAATACTGTACACCCACAGAATAGGAAATGAAGAAGCATGGATAGTATTGCCCAGAGGTTGTAAACTATGAACTTATTAACTCATGATTATGTATTTTATTATAAACTGTTCACTAGGAGTTCAATAGCTAGTTTCAAATGCAACACATGCATTTTATTCACGCAACTAGGATACCTTATTGATTACAAAGAAGTCAGATTCCTAAGTTTCGCCAAATGAGATGTGGATTTCTACCAGGATGTCCAAGACATCGCAGAATGTAGAGAGGCAGGAGACAAGATAGACAGTTTTGACTGTAATAGTACCTGCTCCTTCTCCTCTTCCCACTCTTTCTTCTCCTCTCTTTTCTTCATGCTGTTCTTCCATTTTAAAAATATCATGACAATATGTTAGTACTGTAAAATAGTATAGTTGTATAAGTGAATTGGTTTTTTTGTGCTCTTTGAACACTTTAATGTAGCATGAATTTCTGTCTTCCTCCTGTCTTGCCCTTCTCACCTTTCTTTGGTCCTCTTCATACTGGCTTCCTTTAAACCCCAGACTACTCTGTTGTTGTTTTCAGATCACCCCATTTTGGTCAGTTTCTGCGTAGTAGAAAGACCTCCACTTTTCTGTGTCTAACTTAGTTTGCTCAACAAGAAATCTTCTAGTCCATCCATTTCTTCTGCAAAGGATGTGATTTTTTTCTTCTTCATGGCTGAATAATGTTCCTCTGTGTGTTATAGGTATGCCTGCACACATTTATGCCGTATATTGTACTTATACATTCATCTGCTAATAGATACCTGGGATGGATACTTTTCTTGGTTATTGGAGATAATTTCCTTATGAACTTCAGCTCACTGTACTGTATGATATGCTGACTCTGTTGTGTACACAGCCCCCACAGCTAGTGTATGTAGCAGCTCATTTTGCTATTCTTTGATATACAATATCACACACTGCTTTCTGTTGTGACTGCACTAAATTACATTCCCACCATATCCTTCCAGACTTCTTTTTATTTGGTATTAGCCTTTCTGACAAGAGTAAAATAAAAATTCAGTGGAAATGGACTTTTAACCTTTCTGATATTGAAGCCATACTTAGATGTGTTTTGCTAAATGTGGTAAGTATGCAGTAGAAATCTGACATCACAGGAAAAGAAGCAAGATCTGATCCCAGGAATTAAAGTCACTGTCTGACGCTGCAGAGAATTTGACCCTGGGACAAAGAGCAGACAGACCGGGCAGAGCTTCACGTTGAGCTACGGGGGAAAAGTCATATGGACTGATGAAGTTAGTCTTGAAGAGCACGAGCTGATAAGAAAGCATGTCACATACTCACAATGCCGTTCTTTTCAATCATGAAGAATCTAGTCATTCATTTGCAGAAAATAGTCTTGGCTCAGCAATAGAAGTATCACGCATACTTTTGTATGCAGAAATTAGGATTCTTCCCTCTAAAAATACAGAAATTGGAGTTTGACATAATCAAAGTATCTTGTAAACATGCATGGAAGTCTCACAGTGAGACTCTTTGGCACAGGTAATATATTCTAATAAACATCTGTAAAATCAAAAGACATAGTACAAAGATGAGGTATCGTTTATGCCTTCCCACCAAAGAAGTTGGGGGAAATGATTTAATTTTATACTTCAATTTTCATCAAAGTCCTAATACCAGTCAGATAACATGCCTAGATCAGGGAAACTCAAGGGGATTTATTGCCACCATGTCAATGTCAGAGTTCTGTGTAGAGGAGATCTGCCTACTGTCTGGTGTTTAACCTCACTAGCTCTCACCTTTGGACAGCAGCATGTCTACTTAAGTCTTTTTGAGGCCGAGCTAGAGAGATGGTTCAGTCTCTTAAGTGCATGCCATACTGGCACAAAGACATGATCCCCAGTACCCACTTAAAGTCAAACAAGTTTCAGGATGTATAACCCCAGCAATGTTTTGAGTATGGAGCCAGAGACAGGCAGAATTCCAGAGATCAATAGCCAGCCAGTCTAGCCGAATTAATAGTTTCTAGGTAGAGTGAGAGGCTCTGTCTCAAAAATTAGTGTAGACGGGTGTTAAGACGATTTCCCATGTTGATCTCTGGCTACCATCAACACACACACACACACACACACACACACACACACGCACACGCACACGCACACGCACACGCACACACACACATTCACGTACACACACACACACACACACACACACACACACACACACGGACAAATACATAGGTTACACACACAATTCTCCCTGCTATTTAACATTAGTGTGCTTCTATTTCTCTGCCAGGCCTTGATAGATGCTAATGAGTCTTCCCACAGCAACCTGGTACAGGGAGCAAGTTCTCAGTAACTAGGTCAAGAATAGAAAGAGGTATCTATAAAAGAGTTGAGTTTTGAAAGATATACATGATTTTACTCTAGATATTGCAGTGCTCTTGCTCCTTTGTCTGTTTCTTTTCTATCAATATTTCCTCTTCCAGAATTTTCTTTCACCTTCTCAAGTATTCACTGCTTACCAGATAAAATGTGAGTCACTGAGTAAGAAGAGAAATGTGTGACCTACACTTCAGGCAGTTTAACTTCCTTGGGAGACCTGGCAGTCTGTCATTAGGATAGCAATCTGTGCAGGCCTGTGTGTCTAGAGGGTTATCACTTCACAGGAAGTGACATCACCGATGAACTTTGAACACTGAAGAAGGAATCCCTGCCAGGGGTTGAGGGTGAGTGAGACTTCAAGATCCAGGGATGTTTTGGGGGTTTTTTGTTTGTTTGTTTGTTTTGTTCTGTTGTAAAGAAATGTGCAAAGATGACATGAGACCATAAGGAGTATGTTAGGGATTTTAACTACTGTGTGTTTCTGGACCATTTAGCTGTAGCAATAAAAAGTAAGAGAAAGAAGCTCTCAGTGGTTTGATTGTAAAAGGCTGTGAAGTGTTTTGGGATAGGGGATTTCCAGAGGGAGACTGGGAAAGGGGATAATGTTTGAAATATAAAAAAAATCCAATAAAAAGGAAAAATATATATGTAATTAAATTTATATCAGAGTTATGTAGAAAAAAAGAAAATCTTCCCTTACCTGTTTGTTTTTAGGAACATGTAACAAACTTAAAAGAGAGACATATATGATTAGATTCATATTATCATAGAAAGGAAGACATTAGATTTTAGGAAGCTATGGTAGGGGTTCAGATGAGACAAGATGAAAGCTTATAATGTCGGTCTTTTCTGGTGAGGATGAAATGACATCCTCCAAGAACTAACAGCACCAATTTTCCTTACCCATCTATCACATGACAGATGTCAAGGTTATATGAGTACATTGGATATAGGGAATACAGTACCAAAGAACATGGATGAGAAAATATGTCTACAGTAGGCTA
Organism: Rattus norvegicus; assembly: GCF_021556685.1. Classification (NCBI taxonomy): domain Eukaryota; kingdom Metazoa; phylum Chordata; class Mammalia; order Rodentia; family Muridae; genus Rattus; species Rattus norvegicus. The sequence goes on from NC_141550.1 coordinate 76,172,154, forward strand.
TAAAGTCCTCTGGTTATGTGTCCAACAGTGGTATAGCTGGGTCATATGGCAGCTCTATTTCTAGTTTTGTTGGAAGCCTCCAGACTGATTTCTAAAGCATTCTCCCCTCCCAATATCCAAAGCAACCTTTTTTGACATCTGTATCCCCGATAAATTCCATTTCGACTGGGGCAAGGTAGAGTCTTAAAGTAGTTTTAATCTTCATTTCCCTGATTCCTAAGGATGTTGAACTCTTAATATGCTTATTCCTCTTTCTGAGAACTCAATGTTCAGAAAATGTAAGCAATCTTAAAATCTGGTGTAGTGAATCAAACACATACTGAGTCTACATATCCATCCAAGGTTGGCAATGTGGTGTCTCTAAGAGCTTTCATCCACTTTCAAATCTATAAAGTTGAGATCAAAGATAGTGAACAGTGAAAGGCACATGTGAGATTTTGTGTCCCATACTTTACTGTTCAAGCACAACTATTTACCAGTGTTCCTTTTCCTTATTGATGTCATGTCATTGGCTCACTTTATCTGGTGTGTGTAGGCTATTGGTGAAGACTTTAAGCTGTGAGCAGGTAACAGCTTGAATTTGATTTTAAACTCAATGTAAGAATCAGCTTTTCCCATATTGAGATGGGATGGAGACTCATTGATTATGTATTTGTGTATGTGTAAGTATCTGTATATGATATATATGTATGTATTACATATATGTGATATATATTTATATATCAAAACTCAACAAATGTGTAAACATTGGGTTTCATTCAGATAAAATACACTTTAGCTATGTAGACAAAATATAGACTGAGGTTGCTATGTGACAAAATATATTCAACAAATAGAATTTGCTGAGCAAGCACCGAACTTAGTAGATGAATGACCAGTGCTAATCCTCAGTATGAGAACTGCAAAAGGCAGTGTTAATGGAGCTCAGACAAATGTCTCCACTGTAGGACAAACACAAAGATCACTGTTTAATACAGGCATACCACATTAAATAGAATAGAGCCTGACTGGAGTGATTGAGCTGGGTAAGACAGGGCCTCAATGAAAGGTGACAGCAAGACATGCTTGAAAATAAGTGCAGAAATGACACAAACCGACAGAGGAGCCATTTACACTGCACTTGCCTTTCCCAGTGTATTTTGGTCATAGTAACAGGCAAAGGAAGCAGCACAGTCCCCGTTTGCTGATGGCTTTTCTTTCTACAGTTTCAGGGACCTACAGTCAAGTGAAGTTCTAAAATACCCAGTGGAAAATTTTCAGAACCGATCAACGCACGGCTTTCCAGTGCTACTTGCCGTTCCACTCGGTGCTATGAATCTTACATCAGGCTATTCTGCCTCACCTGGAATATGAGTCAACCTTCTGTCCAGCATTTCCATGATGCTTCTGCAAGTCACACGTTAGTCACTCAGTAGCTGTCCTAGTTATCAGATTGACCCTTGTGACATGGCCGTTCAAGAAGCCATCATTCTATTTAAAAATGGCCTCGAAGTGCAAGGACATGGGAGATATGCTAAAGAAAGAAGCACAATACTTTCTTGATATAAAAGGTAACAGATACACTGTGATAATTGAATGCTATCAGTGGCTATTAGTCTCTTCTTCTGGCTAACTTATACGTTAAATGCCATCACTGAGATATATGCATAGGAAAACATAAGGTACACAAGATCCAATAGTATTCACGGCTTTAGGCATCCTCTGGGTTTTTGTGAAAGGATCTTCAGAGATCAAAGAAGGCCATTATATTGATTCAATAGAACGTGTGTGTGTGCATGTGTATGTCTATCTGTCTGTCTTTCTGTCCCTCACTGCCTTCCCCGTGTCTTTCTGTCTCTGTCTCTCTGTCTCTGCTTCTCTGTCTCTCATTGTCCTCTCTCTCTCTCTCTCTCTCTGTCTCTCTCTGTCTCTCTGTCTCTGTCTCTCTCTCTCTCTCTCTCTGTCTCTCTCTGTCTCTCTGTCTCTGTCTCTCTCTCTCTCTCTCTCTCTCTCTCTGTGTGTGTGTGTGTGTGTGTGTGTGTGTGTGTGTGTGTGTGTTTAGGATGATAGAGTTCAGGCATACTGCTCTATCACTTTCTGCCTAACTCATCTGAGACGAGGTATCTCATTTAACTTTAAGCTTGACAGTTTCTGGCTAGGGTGGCAGGACAAGAAGCTCTAGCCATTCCTCTGTGTCTCTTCCAGTCAGTCCTGGGATTACTGATGTTAAGAAAGCCTTGGCTTCCACATGTGTGCTTGGTTCCCTTGGGTCCTTGAACTTGAGTAGCAAGCTCTCTTATCCTATAAGCCATCTTTCTAAGACACTAAATAGAATTTCATTATGTATGCTGGTCAGCTCTTATTTTCAATTTAATTATTTAACATTTTTTCCATCAAGTTTAAGTAAAATGTGCTTCCCAAATACCTGCTTTTCAGACTTACTGCTGTCAAAAAAACTTCTTTCCTCTCTGTGCTTATTTTAGCTTTCTTTCTTCTGAACAAGACAGATCTGGGAAAACTGTGCTGTAGTTTGAAATATTCCTTTATTATAGATCACCCCCAGGAACTTGTTGGGCGTATACATTGTTTTCTGAAAATGACCCGAGCTAGTAAGGCTCAAGAGAGGAATATTGGCTCACTATGTTGCCAAATACACAATATCATTCACTCTGTGTTTGATTCCAATGAGGCAGATTGGCAGCCCCTGCTCTCAGTGGACAAATGACTGGCTTTACACATTATGTCACTCTTTAAGGCTATGCTCCAATTGCTGGGAAACTTATGATGTAAAGAATGAATAGAGCCTGAAGCTTTAGTTTCAGCAAAATATTTCAGTAAGAAGCCAAAGATTTATGCTCTCTTCTGAGAGAAAGAATGAGGTATGAAGATTTTTAAAATATATGACAAAGAGTATAAAAAATTAGGTCCCATACTGGTAATTGCAAGATATGTGAGCTTCACTAGAAAATATGATCATATTTAAGAGAACTGAAAATGAAATTCTGGCTGTGTTGCTAGGGTTGTTAGGGAGGTGAGGGCAGAGGTTGTTTTAGTTGTTCCACAGGGGAAATTTTTTAAGTAGAAATCGTGAAGGCACCAAGAGACTCTTGAAAATGTAATTGTGGCAATACAGTAAACCTTCTCTGTTGAGAAAGCCATTAAGTTAATGGGAGTCATTGTGGCAATCAACAATGATGCCTAGTGGATCAGTGCTATAGTGCTTCTCAGTTGCTGTGATAAGAGGCCCTGATAACTCAGGGAAAGGTTTATTTTGGTTCACAGGTCCCTAGTAGTCTAACGTGGACACAAGAGTTTGAGGCAGCTGTTCATGTTGTGCTTGTGATTAGGAAGTAGAGTGGGCGGAGGTAGACGCTTCATGTTTCTCCTTTCCAGGAAGTTCAGGCTTGGTCTTCTCACCCCAGCTAACCTAAAAGGAGCTCATCCCCCAGAGGTGTGCCAGGAGTCTTTCCTAGATCATACCAGATCCTGTGAAGTTGACAATCAACACGGTCACAATTTGTATTATCAACACCAGCTGAGCTGTGAAACAACGTGCCTGAAAATTATGGGATATTGTTTTGTCATAAAGAAATGAATCTTGTTATTTGTAGCCCATGGACAGAACTGGTAGGCATGTTGATAAGAGGAATGATTCGGACACAAAGATAAATGTCCTATCTTCTAACTCAAATATGGATGCCTACAGGTTCAATGCCATGCAAGCAGAGTTTGGAATGGTGATGTCATGTGGATAATGTGGCAGAGAAGGAGGGAGGAGGAAGGATGAAGGGAGATTAATTGATAGATGTCACAATTAAGCTTCCTGGAAGATTTAAATTTTAAGTCTCTACCACACAGTAAGATCACTATATTTATGTATTTGAGACTAGAAGGGTAGGAATAGATTGAGCAAAATGAAGTAATAAAACCTTAGGGAGTCAAATATACTAGCTACCACAAATAATATGAACCATTGCATATAGTTGATCACAAGTATGTGCATTTGTTTGGTTTCAATGAAGATAAAACAAAACTACAAGACGAAGCTGCATAGACTTTACTGAGTCCCTCACAATCATGATATCATTAAACCATTCGCCAATGTCACAGCCAGAATATCGATGTAGAAAGTCAGGATGCATAAAATTCCCTTCTGTGCAAGGATTTCGCGCAATGCCTACGGATAGCCTTGTTCACTCTGCCTTTTCCTATCCGTAAACACTTGGTTGTTTTCAACTTTTACAAATTTTTCTTTCAGTGATGTTAAACAGCTGGAACGTTGAATTAAAAACATGCTGGTTATGTATTATATGGGGCAGTGTAGCATGTTATAGAACACTATGTCAACTGCAAGTGAACTCGCTGGGGTGGGAAGGTGGCTCAGCATGGGGTTCACACCTAAGAATCTGAGTCAGGATCCCAAGAATCCATAGAAAGTCACAAAGAGTGGCACACACGTGTAATGCCAGCATACCTGTTATAAGCAGGGAGGTGGAGACCAGGTTTGGGGCTGGGGGATCTCTGGAAGACGCCAGAAGAGCTGGACTGATTAACATACTGCCCTATAAGAGATCTTGTTCACAAACAAGGTCAAGACCAACACCTGAATTTGTCCTCTGATCTACACACACACACACACACACACACACACACACACACACACACACACACACTTTAACATGGGCATCCCTATACACATACAGACAGGAAAAAACAAAACAAAACAAACAACAAATGAGCTTGTTTAAATTGATAAATCTGAGTTCATTCCTTAGGTTTCCATAGCAATAGCACAATGGCATGACCGCTTCCTTTCGATCAATCCAGATTGCTTGCAAGAGTCTCGCCTCTGTGGAATTGTGGGTGCATGTATCTTTAAATCAGACAACCCTTAATGTAACTGAGTAGCAAAGGTTTGTGAGCATAGAGTAAGACAAAATAAATAAAGCAGAAGAGAAACAACCCTGGTCAGAATTGACTTATGGCCCAGAAGATCCCTTTGGCTATTTCTGCCGTTGACACATGATGGATGGTAACACACTGGTAGAGTTCTGGTCCGGACAAGTAGCTGCTTGTGACAAAGAGCCCGCACCCATCATATGTATATTAATTGATTCATTAAAACGAGCTACATAGTTTTTTCTTCTTGCCGTGTTTAGACTTGTTACTAACAGAAATAAAAACACCTTGTTTTTAACTCTGGATAGAATTGCCTTAAGCAAATGCAAGGAGTCTCTGGAAACTTCGCTCCAACTTTTTCATATTTTCAAATAAGCCACCTTCAGCATTTCTTCACCCTTTTCCTTGCACATAACGTAATGAACGAAAAGGGATTACTGGATTTAGTTGGTTTTCTTGGAACTTTTTCTATGTAAATGACATCATAATTCTTTTTTTTTTTTTTTTGGTTCTCTTTTTTCGGAGCTGGGGACCGAACCCAGGGCCTTGCACTTCCTAGGCAAGCGCTCTACCACTGAGCTAAATCCCCAACCCCGACATCATAATTCTAAGAATTAAATGATCAAAATACAATTATCTTGTAAATCTCCCAATGATAAATATTCTGCTTATTGGATATATTATATGCATACCATGGGTTAAACCAAATCAGTAATACACGAGGAGTGAAGGAGAGGCTTTTACCATGAAAAACTATTTATATTGGCAGACAAAACAAATGTATGAGACAATGGCAGACAGGAGAATAGATCAATAAATTATGTAGTGTGCTAAGGGAAGAGTTAAGGCAATTATGAGCCTATCCCTGAATAAAATATTGTGCCTGTGTTAGAGGTTCAACATGAGTAGACAAAGAAATATATATGAGAGAATTGAAGTGTGAGAATCTCTCTCCCCAACTAAACCAGCCTGTTTGTATTAGACTGAGTGAGCTTCAAGGTGGTTCAGTGTAAATGAAGACTACCTTCTTGCTATACTCTGAATGTTGGTGAATTCCCAAAATTCTAACCTAAAGTCTGATATCTTGTATAACAGGTGGTTTTGTTAAAGAAGAGAAAAAATGACCTTGCTTAGCATAAATATAGCTGTCTTAATATGTACCCCATAATAATTAATTGAACCTTGACATAGATAGGATCTGAAGCATTTACATACCATTATCATTGGATGAATAAAACATGTTTCCAAAATTTTATATTCATATGTGACATATGGATCCATGGGAAGGAAATTTCTTAGAGTTGGTTGGAATGGTTATTGTTTTTAAAATGGAAATCCTGATCACAAAAAATCAAGAAAATAGGAGAAAAGTAGCAGAGAAAAAATGATAAAGAAGAAAGGATAAATAATAGCTGGGGAGGAAGGACTGGACCCAGGTAGCTGACACTTGAGTCATTAGAAAGGATGAAAAGCTAACTAAGATTCTAGGTTTAACTCTCTCATAGGTTTTCCTTTTTTTAATGGTATGATGGATAAATACATAAAGTGTTTATTTGTTAGTGAAGGCATAAAGCCCAGGGTGAAGCTGGAAACTATACAGGAAATCCTTCCAACCACATAGAAATCATTGAGATGTGTAGACTTTGAGATCAATTTTGCTGCATGATTATTTTTAATTTGGAAGGCCCTTATAATAAAGTTTTAAATAATTTAAAAAGGAACAAGGCTCTGAAGCCAGACATGGCAGCATAGGACTTCTTGGGAGGCAGAGGTAAGTGGATCTCTAAATTTGAGGCCAGCCTGGTCTACAAAGCAAGTTCCAGGACAGTCAGGGCTATGCGACGAAACCTTGTTGAAAAGTAAGCACGAGACTTTCAATGTGATTTTTCTGGGCTCCACTGGGAAACAAATAACTCTAGGAAATTGGACCAACTTTCTTTCTCTTAATTATGGTGAATCTGAGTACATATATTGAAACCAAGAAGATTTCAGTATATGAGAATTCGTTTTGGCACTTATGAACTGGGTAGTGGTATATTTGTTGAAATTCGCTCAAAGAAACTAAATTGTAGCAATTATATTCATGCTACACATCATCTGACACACATAGTAAAATACATTAACAAGGCTATTTTAATAATTATCTTCATTTTGAAGTATTTACTATAAGATTAAGGTGAATTAGTTGGTCTTGATAATTGGCTTGGATGGACACAACTCCAAATAAAGAACAAGGTTGCACTGGGCTAAGGAAGAACACCTTGGCTTTCAGGATCATGGCAGAGAAGCTAACTCTAAAAAGGACGTTAGGCAGTCAACTCCAAAATTGCCTTTGGACGAGCCTCATATTGGCCAGGCATCTATGAAATTCTTTCAAACATCAAAGCATGTAAAATGTTGTTTTCGGATAAGTCTAATTATTGAAATGATGGTGAGCCAAGGGCTGATACCTGGGGCGGTGTTCATATCTGAAATATTAAGATTTGGATAAGATAATCAGTTTTACCCTCATGCTTATGGTTATTAAGAGTTTAGACTAAACATATTTCCCAGATTGTAAGGATGTGGCAGCAAAGGGTTCACCAAGAATGGGCACACTTTCTTTATCAGTGTCGGTTTTTCATGTTAGTTAGTGTAGCACGCCATGGAAGGACGCACTGGCCACTGGGGATGAGGTGAAGACTTGAATATCTTGGCATCAAACTTACTACAATTCATAGGCAAAACATTAATGTTTATTTCCTTGGCAGTGCCACATAGATGCTTTCCAACTGTGCTTATTATGCGTTCTCATAAAAAGTAGGAACATGTAGCTAAAACTTAAATTCAGAATTCTTTACAAGATGACTTATTGAAAGTAGAAAGGGGCCTGATTTAGGAAGAGGAAGAAGACCAGTGAAAGAGTGTGGAGTACAAGAGTGGTAACCTGAGTATAAATATGAGGAAAGCATTCAGTCTAAGCACATGAAAATGTTCCACCAATATACAGTAATACAAAGGAAGTTTTTAATATGGAAAGGTTTTGAAGTTTGCAACTGCTAAGAAATGTCTCCAAATTTATAAACATCACAGTGGCCACATCGGGGTTATTTCTCCTGTGTTTTTCCCACTACATCTTGTTTGTAGTTCTTGCACAACAATTCTGAGGAATATATAAAGTCAACCAGGCAATGCTCAAAATGGGAAGTTTATCTGTATTACCACGAAGAGTTACATTGAGGATCATTGCACAATGGCACCAGGCTTTCTAATTAGTATACGCTAGTGTAGACACCAAACTTCACTCCTCATCCATTCATTAGCACCATAGCGTTCTGTCAGTGAACCACGGACAGAACTGCATTTTAGTATTTTCTTGTTTTCCTTTGTAGCGTATTACTAAACAATTTATCACATAGGAAGTAATTACAAGCATGTTGTGTCTCGGACATATTACTTTATGGAAGACCGTGTTGCTTAAAATATGGCTGCCCTTCATAAACACTTGAGAGTTTATCTCTTTCCTTCGCTAATGTGATTTCCAGTCAACTTTCAAGGATGTCAAACCCCTTGAGCTATGCTGAGTCTACTGTGTGTCTGACTGGTAGCGGGCCTCCTAAGAGCGTACTGTTTACCTCCTGCTGAATATCAAATCAATCATCATGGAGTGTGGAGCGACAGCTACTCATAAACATTTCTAGGCATATTGCTAGCATTTATTTTGGATACATACATAAAAATTAAATTTAGTTGTTGCCGTTATTTGGATAAATATACTGATTTATTATTGTAGGCTATTATACAGATTATTCTTAAGTATGAATGTTTTCCAGAACTGTACAATTTCAAAGATAAAAGAAATTTAAACTTTTACTCTTTTTACAATTTACCATGGGCTCGAGTGAATCCGTTCTGACTGCACCACCGAACGTGACTGAAATGGTTGCTAATCAGAGCCCTTTGGTCAGTGGGCAAAAAATAAAATCACTGTACCCTTTGTGTGTGTGGATGGCCTCGCTGCCACAACATCCTGCTGATCTTGATGTCTACTTTCAGTCGAGAAGGGCTTTCGTCTCTGCTAGTGGACTCTGCTAATGGCCTGGTAATTGTGCACTGGCTGCAGGAGGAACGATGTTTACATGAAGGCCTGATTCTTACTCCCCACTTGAACATGGAGATGAATAGGCACCCCCAGAAACTACCAAGAAGAACCGAGCGATTCTTCCTGTTCAGATTTCACTCCCAATCTGCAGTTGGTCCTCCCATGAATTGTGAGGGAGGAATGCTGCATCCTCGGAAATGAATTTGATTCTTTAACTAGTACCTGAAGACTCTTTTATCTCAACCTTCCCTGTAAGCTTTGTCCAGCGAGATTACCTGTTGGTGAGGCTTGACAAAACACCGTTACTGAGACTGAACCTAGCACACAGAGAGGATTTCCTGTGTAGTTTCCAGCAGTGCGAGTGGGGCGGAGCAATGCCGTAGCAAAAATTATATTTCTGTCACCAGCTAATTCAGAAAAACAATTGCTTTTGCGTGATGAAATATTTCTATTTCCTCAGAACAAATTGAGAAACTGCATTGAAGCCAATATTGTTCATGTTAACCCTATGGGCTTAGAAGGTGGCTGAAGTAGGAAATTATTCTGTTTAAGAAAGGCAGGTCAGAGAATCACGACTTCTAGACAGAAGTTGGTTCTTTTAGCGTTTCTCCACAGGCCTATGTCTCAAATGTGTACTAAGGAGAGTTCACACATGAGCTGCTGTAAGTCACCGTCTGTGGAAGTCAATGAAGTTGTGAGAACCAATGTTTTGGATTGCAAAGCCCATACAGTGTAATAAAATTGATATCTAGAGTAAAATACCTCAATTTTTCAGTTTTTTCCAATGAGAGACAAATTTACAACTACCTTAATTCTTCATAAATGTAAACAAATGAACTCTTTAACAAGTAAGCTACTGTTCTGTAATGTTTTGAGAAGATGCTTTTATTACTTGCAGAATTTGGCATCATATATAGAACTAGGTATTTCTTCTCAGCTGACTCTGGTTTTATACCTAGAAAACCTAAATGCTTAAGTTATCCGAGATTGTTTATTTTAATTCTTGTTTTATTTAAAAAGAGAGTTTCTGTGATAACAGTCTTCCCAAGGTGACCCAAGTACTTGATAACACAGGGTATACAGAAGCAAATTGTTCTCCCACTTTCTGTTTATAAGGTCATCATTTCTCTGTTTATTTTGTGCAATGCACGTGTATATGTACATATGTGCATATGTATATTTTGACATATTTATGTAGTAATATGACTGCCCGGTATTTACCTTTATTTCCCTCCATCTTATCTTTTGAGACAAGATCTCTCACTGAAACTGAAGATCATATTTAAGCTACATTGCTTAACCTTCCAGAAATTTATCTGTTTCTACTTTCTCAAGGTTGACGTCAAGGTCTCTTGCACGGTAAGTAAGGACTCTACCAATAAGCCACATCTCTAACCCTCATTTAAACAACTCTAAAATATTGTTATATTTTTAAAAACTTTCATGAGTACCAAAAAGTACGTTCTCTGCCTTTCACTCACTGTGCTTTATTAGACACATTCATCATTTCACTATTACGAAGAAACTCTTATTCACAAATTCCTGTCCCTCACTTTTGGTGCATGTGATGGGAAATTTATACTGTGTAAGACTTTCTTGGTCTTCTAGCCCTTTCTAATAAACTTGAGTTCTTGTGTTACAGAATGGTACACTAATGGCAAAACTTAGAGCTTGGTCTAGATTTTATTTTGTTTTTCTTCTCTAACTGCTCTTTTTTTTTTTTTTTTTTGGTTCTTTTTTTCGGAGCTGGGGACCGAACCCAGGGCCTTGCACTTCCTAGGCAAGCGCTCTACCACTGAGCTAAATCCCCAGCCCCCTTCTCTAACTGCTTTTAAGACACAAAACAACATTTTAATCAATTTCTTAATGTTGGGTCAATAAACTCATTATTGGAGAATTTATCATGTTATGACTGAACTTTGGGACACAGCTGTGCCATTGTTCTGATCAATGTGATTATGCAAAGAGCTTAGGGGACACACTCACAGGTGCGGACATTTTGGGAAACCATGTAACATGCAAATGCTAATAAGCTTGACCTGCATCTTTGCAGATAGTCCGAAAAAAGGAAATGAAAACACTGAACTTTGGATAGCTATTCTTTTGCCAAACATCCCACTTATGCACAGAAAGGTATTTCAATTTTTGAATGATCTGGGAATAGATTCAGGAAAGCAAATAAGTGGAGTTCCAAATTGATGTAGGAGTGAATGCAGACTATGTGCTATGTCATAACAATGGCTCTTAACATTTTAAAACAGTGAGGCCAAAGCTACTAGTCTGTCATCCAGATAAGCACTGTTAAGCTGAAGTGAACACTGTATGGAATTCAGTTGACAGGGTCCACTGTTTGAATCACAGGTGTATTGATTATGATGCACTTCAAAAAGAATGAATAACTCTAATGACATTGCTTCCTCAGTTTGGTTATTATAGAAAGGAAGTTTTTTTTAACTTATAAATTCTCATCTACACAGTCATATTTTTTTCATGCCGTTTAAAATCTTAATTTGCCTCTATTTTCTCATAGCCTTGCCAGTGTTTACAAAATATGGGAGAGATCTGTGAAACACATCCTGTCTCGAATAACTCAGTTGCAGGATGATTCTGTACAGTAAAAGGAAAATGAACATTTAACTCCAATGCCAATACTGATATTTGAATCATGTGTTCATAAAAGTACAAAAAAAAAGATAAAATCTTCAAGAGTCAAGACTCGCTTTTTTTTAAGGCATGAAAATGCTACCCACTAAATTGCTTAAGTCTTCTAATTACAGACATCCCCCATGATTTAATGCAAGGTAATTGAAAAGAAGACCAAGCATGAAATATACAGCTCTCAGCAGCACATCTCTGCCGTGTGCGGTACCCGTCACCCATGCATTAGAAGGGGCCATATTTCCTCATGCACTGTGGGAAAATGTCCATTCCTTTCTTTTGTAAGCTGGATGTCACCAATTAAAGAGCTTCCAATCCAGATCACATTCCCTCCAGAAACAAAGCTAGATTGGGGGACCTTGATTGCTTCGACTCTCTAAAGAGCTGCACGTGTAGAAAAACAGGAGAATGGAGATTCCCATCAAGAGGAAGTCTAGAAAAAACAAGGCTCATGGGTATAATATCTACATCGTTTATATTTTTTCCATCTTCATAAAGTCTTGAAATTATTGTCCTGGCATTCTGTTTCTGGGTTGACTGAGGTAAAATGTACAGGTGCTTAACTAGGTTAGGATTGTACTCTCTCTTCTTTTACCCCTCCATTTGGGTTATCTGAGTCGCCAATTTGAAACGCATCATTACCACCAAATCACCATTTAGCAGTATACAATCCCACGATTGTGTGAAGAGACCAACACAATGAAGGACTTTGGGGAAACAGGAGCCCTCATTCAGGGCCCATACCCTGCACTGAAATGATGGAGGGTTCTGTAGCTTTTGTAACAAAGTATCCTCTCAACAATTACTTTCAAGTAATGATATGCTAAACTGGACAGGAAACCAGGACTTGGAATGAATAGAGCTATTGGTCCAAGTGATAGAGAGCCCAGGACACTTTTAACATTACCTCAAAAGAGCCAATGTTCTGATTATATAATTATAACCCCACTAAGTTAAAGGACATGAGTGTCCTTTCTGATTTTGTTTTATTGTTAATGCGTCCTTAGGTAATGATGTATCTTGTTGCTTATGTATGGGAGGTTAAATATCTAGGATTTCTTTTTTCCTTTCTTATGTTCTTCCCTTTGGTTACTGTCTCTCACTAGGCAATGGGAAACAAACACAAAACTTTTACATAATCATTTTCTACACAGACTTATAGAAACCAGCATAGGTGTGTCTTATGAGCGGACACAAGGATCTGGGCAGTGGAAGTACTAAGTAATATTGTTCAAGACGCTCAAGAATTGATATCCAAGACTTTTTTTTTAAGCTACTAACTGGAGTTTAACCAGAGTTAGCCTTTCAGGATGATTTTTTATTTTAAATTGTGAGTCAAATTAGACCATTTCTTCTTTATTCTGGGACAGTACCTAGAGTCTGCTCCCTTTCCTGAACATGTACTGGCATGCCTTGAAATAAAATGAAAATGCTTTATAGTGTAACCCAGAGATCCATCAAAGCATTTTTCTTAATAAACTTGCCATGGTCTAATACAACAGGGTAAAATAAAAGTCAGTCCTGAAAGGGCACTCTATTTTGAATCACTAGGCAGTGTGCAAGTATAAAACAATCTATTGATCTCTTCACATCTTTAGATACTCAGTCCCTCAGCTAGGCTGGGGACACGCTTAAGGACAGACACACAAGTCGATTGAAATCCGCACTGAAATACACACATCTGTTGAAGAGTAAAGATTGTGTGAAATTTATAAAGAGAGAAAATAATAAACAAATTAATGAGCAACAGGTCGGCTACATATACCAGCGAAAAGGGTTTAATAATATTACTCCTTAAACTTTTATAAAACTACCACATGTCTATCAATAAAAGGAACAATAAAATTTTATTGATCCATTTATGGAGTGTCATGAAATTATTATGAGGAGATGAATTACTTCTGTGTCCAAAAGAATTCTCAGATGTTCAATTAAAAAGAATTTATTATACTCTATAAGTAGCGATCAATTAAAAAAATATTAAGTGTATATGTTTGTATATGCTGACACAATTTTATGAAAAAAATTTAAAAGGCAAAGTTTGATCTCTCCTCAGGCAATACAGTTTCAGAACTTTCAAAAGTACCCATTAAAGTTATTTAAAATTATTTACTCATCATTGTGTGCGTGTACTTGCCTGCATGCTGTATACAGTGTGTATGTGCACCACAGTGTTAATGTGCCTGCCCCATGGAGTTGAGGCTATAGGCAGTTGTGAGCCACCGTGTGGCTAACCTGTGTCTTTTGCGCTTTTAACTACAAGTCAGTTCTTTAGCCCTGCTCCCAACCCAGTTTTAAAGAATTGCTTAAAACCCCGATTTAAACTTTTTTCTAAGACAGCTACGTGATTATTTGAAAACATTTTCCTGGGCGACAGTGCCCTCTTCTCAGGGGTTTAGCCAAGTTGGCAGGTTAAAAGAACCCCTCAACATGGTTTCTTCATCTCTCAGTTGAATAATTCTAACCATGCTAATTGATAAAATAATTAATAATGTTGTCTAGGATTTCTGGCCAATACACTGAAGTAAATTCATTTCCTGATACTCATATTTGTATTCTGAACACCTAACATTATACCTAAAATATGCTCTTTTAAAAGAACAAGTAAACATCAAATCCTGATGTTGCTTAATTAAATTTTTCTCCCTAGATTAGAAACAGAATTGCTATATATAAAGCAATTAGAGGGGCTGAAGCCATGGTTTACCAAGGCAGGGTTATTATAATTTGGATATGACATGCCTGTTCAAACGGTACAGTCTTTGAAGGCTTGACTCCCTGCCAGCAGTGATATTTCAAGAGGTGATGGGAACTAGCTGTAGTGGGGGCTAGCTGAGGAAGTAGGTCATGGAGTGGGGTAGGGGTGGGGGTGCAAGTTCTTGGGGGTTTCTCCCATTCTTTCTTCCTCCATCCCACCCCTCTCCCTTCCCTCTCTATGTTTCTCTTTGTCCTTGTTTCCTTCTGTGTAAGTCTAGAAGAACAGAATTTATAGAATGGATACACACACACACACACACACACACACACACACAGAGCATTTATTAGGACGGTTTACAGGATGTGGTCCAGCTCCTCTAACAATAGCTGCCTGCTAATAGAAGGTTCAAGAACTCAGTAGCTGTTCATCCATGAGACTGGATGACTCAGCTGCTCTGAATCCTGAAGAGTTAGCCTCGAATGCTCTTGGGGGAATGAATTTCCCAACAGAACAAGAGCAAGTAGACAGACAGTGCAAGCTTCCTTCTTCTATGTCCTTTATATAGAAGGTGTGGGCAAAACTAAGGGTGGATCTTTCATCTCAAAAGATCTGGATTAAAAATGGGTCTTACCACTTCAAATGATTTTAATCATTACTATCCTCCTCCTCCTCCTTCTCATCATCATCATCATCACCATCATCACCATCGCCATCATTGCCATCATCGTCATCATCTCCATTATCTCCATCATCACCATCATCACCATCATCACCATCATCCCTTCACAGGTTTACCCAGCCACTGGGGCTTTAGTTAATTCCTGTGGTGGTCAAGTTGACAAGTAAGTCTCTCTTTCATTCCTGCCCAACCTGGATGAGCCAAGATGTTTTACCTTGCCTTCTCTCCCAATGTGGACCTCTTATATCTTATAACAAAGGAAATTTCTCCTCCTTTTGTGTGTTTTTGTCAAAATGATACAATGTAGCTGGTGCAGGAGATTGTGTTTGAAATGCCACTTCCAGGAGGTAATAAAAACTAAGAAAGAGATCTGAGAGTAAATGGAAAGAAGGTAGCTTTGAGTTGAAAGTTACTCTTAGAGAGCAGGGCTAGAAGGAAGCTAAAAACAACTGTTGCCAAAGTATGCAGATTGGGCATGGTCATCGCTGATGCAGACCGAACACAAGGTGCTTGTATCAATAAAATGGAATCTTATTACATGCTTATAATGAAAGTAAATTGAAAGTAACATAAGAACACTGAAAACTTATACATTTCAAAGCTAAACAATAGAATACAATGTAAGTAGTAAGTTGAAAGTAATTCTCAATGAATCTGTAAAATATTTTCAGCTAAATTACTTAAAATACACAGGACACATTTATTGGGTAAAATAAAATGAATTTTAAAAATAATTAGCATTTAAGAATTAGAGTAAATATGTTAAGTTAGAAATACTGTTATATTAAATGTAAAGATATAAGACAAATAAAAATAAAATAAGTTAATGAAGTAGAAAACAAGGACATTAGAATACAATGTTTGATGATTAAATGTGTACTAGAAATCTCAAAACCCCAAACTGAATATTATAATGGAATATTACGGGTCTCACTTCTAATTCTAACAGAATTCAAAATCATTTAATATACTGAGTAAACTTCTTCATTTTGTAGTAGGTATAGACAGAATAGAAATAGAAAAGAAAGAAAAGAAAAAAAGATGAATATCAAGAATTGCTAAAATATTATTAATAAGTGAAGCGATGTGGTATTGGAGTGGGGATAGGCAAACCAACATAAATAACTAGTAACAAACCCAAATGTATCTAGAAAACCCATGCGCAACACAAAAAGGATCCCAAATGGATTCCTCATTTATATCTATGTCCTTGTGTGCATGGCATGCCATTTCAGTTGGAAAACAGCACAGACCATTACCCGTGCTGTCCTCACAGAATTTGAAAAGATTGCACTGACCTACAGGTTTTTGGACAAAGAGGGAGTTTGTCTGGAATATATTCTGGATTTATTGTCTTTTGCCAGATTAGTTCTTATTCTCCCAGAGCACCATGGGAACAAATCACCTCTATTTACATATGCCTTTCTTTACTTAAATCAATGTTCCTCCATACCATAGCAAGAACTCACAATCAAGTTAGAAAAACTCAGCAAATCAGTCAAATGCAGGACTGGGAAGATGGGCCAGATGAGTTCCTATCCTAGAACCTGTTAAAAATAGAGCCAGGTGAGGAAAGCCATGTTGGAGATTCCAGTGCCCACCCTGTCTGCAATAATAGGTAAACAAACACACACACACAAACAAATAGAAAAAAGAACAAATAGAACAGGACTGTTGCTCTTGAAGTTGTCCTCTGGCTTGCTACAAGGCACACAGATGTTCATAAATAAGGGCATGCATGTGTGTAAACACACACATACTCACACACTCACATTCTCTCTCACACATACTCACAAACACACACTCACACTCACACACACATACTCACAAACAACACATCCACACACACACTCAAACTCACACTCTCACATACTCACACTCTCACACATACTCACAAACACACACTCACACTCACACACATACTCACAAACAACACATCCACACACACACTCAAACTCACACTCACATACTCACACTCTCACACATACTCACAAACACACACTCACACTCACACACATACTCACAAACAACACATCCACACACACACTCAAACTCACACTCACATACTCACACTCTCACACATACTCACAAACACACACTCACATACACCCACACACACACACACACACACACACACACACACACAGACACTCATACTCTTACATACACATCCAATATCAAGGAATGACATCTTTCCCCTCACATCTTTTCTTTAGCTGGAGCAGCTGGTCATCCTAGAAGTGATGGCCTTTAGAAAAGCAACAGAATAACTAATCCTTCTCCCTCCTTGTTGACATTTTTAAGCATTAGTTTGCACATGTGATAAATTGCCACAAGTTCATCGTGGCTATTACCTAACATAGAATTTAGATATCAATTTGGACTTTTAGATATCAAAACACAAGAGAAATCTCTTCTAAAACTACTTAAATAAGACATCACTAGAGGTATAGTTCAACCTATGGGCCTAACGCAGTGAATTTTCTCATGGGCTGCCATGTGTTTAAAAGAGCTTATACATTGAAGACACCCATCAAAAGCTCCTTACATGTGTTGCAGGGTGACTAGGTTGCTTCTTAGTGCAGATATGAAAAGAAGGAAGATTCTTCCCAATAAGTGAGTCTCTAGACTGCTAAGCCTGGAAACTGATGGATTAGATCATTAGGTAAAATGCCTCTATAAGTAAGATTTGCCAAGTTTCTAATGTTACTAATCTTTAGCGCACCGTAAAACTTGCAGTGGATTTACACGGAGCAATTATTTTGACTACAGGGAAGAAAACCTCATTACTCAGAGTTATTACTAATAATCACCATCATTAACATTGCTGGCAAGAGGGCAGTAATATGGCAAGTTGTACTAGGTTAGTAGCAGAGACAGAAAACAGAAAAACCCTCCCCCGAGGGCCTGTAGTCAGTGAAGAATTCGCATAGATGGTCTGCAGTAATGAGCTATCTCTTAAAAGTTCCCGCATTGCTACTCTTCACAGGGGAGAATTCCCCGTGAATTTAACTGTTGCTCCTTTAACAACCTCTGAAGTTCAGCTAAGTGTGGATGCAGCCGCTGCCTTTATGGTTAAGGTTGCTTAACTTCAATGCAAGTTCATCCTCAGATCATCATGGAGAAATTTTATGGTTTAGTTAATGGAAGCACATTGCTGAAAGAGAAACGTAACACATGAGTTAGCTTTGCTTACAAACACACAAAGCTCGTCGCAGTCCAGACAACTGCGCACCAGGTAAATCTTAATGTGAATAGATGCACGAACACAAAGTTCTCTCTGGGAACAACCTGTCTGAAGGAAGGCCGTACTAACATTACACCTACACGAACAAAGATTATCCTGTGATTTGATAACATTATCTAATGCAATAGAAACGGACTTTTGTTGCTCACTCTCAATAGATGATATAGCCCATTCAACCGGCAATAAAGCATATTTTTTTTCCTGTGGAACCAGCTTTGTCGCTGATTAAGATTTGATAGAGTCATTTATCACGGTGTTGGGATTTCTAGTTTTCTTGAATAAACTGCATGTTTAACCTCAAAGGATTTTACACGCGGTCAGAGAGTGATGGCTCCCATGTAAGGAGACTACAGTTTTGACATGGGAGCGTGTACATGATTATTTGAAAGAAAAGTAATGTACTCAATGCAGAGATTATGAACCGAGATTAAAACCACCAAAGGCGAGCAGGTTCTCTGCACACGATAAACATCTTTGTAAGCATCCTAAGAGAACAAATGCCTACGTCAGAAAGATGGTTTCGATAACATACAAATATGAGCTAAAACCAATTTGTGGGTTAATTTCAAAGAATTGTGCTGTAAGCTGAAAGAACTGTGTCGATTCTCTTACTTCTTGGGTAATACATTTAGAAATACTGGTGGCAAACAGTTGCTTCCTAAAACTGTGAGTAAGCGAGGCTTTCGGCATTGTATGTTTCCGTGCATCTGTATGGATGCGTATTCATTTTTATTCATGGATATTTGGATTCTCTCCTATTGAGACTGACCGTTCTAGACAGCTAATCAGATATTTATAGCAATACTGAAGTGTGTGTTATATAAAAATCCATATTTTTAGAAAGTCTTTCAAAAAAACAAGTCTAATAATATGAAATATGAGAAGAGAAATATTCATTACGTTTTCCTTCACAGATATAATAGCCAAAGATCAACACCCACTGTCTCTCTCTTCCCCTTTGGATTTTCATTGTTGATGATGAGCATTGATTAATTATATTATCACTAGTAGTGATATTAGTGATATTGTCCCCTGTGTTTATAATACTGGTGGTACTGTAGTGTTGTTTATGCATCTTCTATTATTTACGTTGTTTTAGAATATCCATTTAGATTTCTGTGTTAGAATAGATTAGCAGGTCTTAGTATCTTTTAGAGAGGTAATGGTTGCCTTCCTGTATTATTTACCGTTTTTACGAAGCAAAGCATTGGTTGAATTTCCATTAAACACTGTTTAAGACACTCTTCTCATAAGTGTATTTAAAGATTAAATTGAGACCATGCATGTAAGTACTGAGCAGATAAGAAACCCAATCATTCCCTGCCACCACTGGTTTCTAGAAAGAACTTTCTTCAGTAAGATCACATCCCAGAAGGAGGGTAGGAAAGATTCGCAAGGGCGTTATGTGGAACTAGGCTACAGGTAGGCTTTAGAAAGAATTCCAGCTCGCCTCTGGGAACTAATCACTTGAACTTTCTGTCTGATCATTAACTGCTTAGTGAACTTCATCACAATAAGGACCTGGACAGTTTTGATCAACCTTAACTCTCTGTTCTTCCTTTTCATATTAATGTGAAAGATCTTACAAGTCAGAGAATCCATTCATGATTTCTCATGCCTTGTAAAAAAGTGACATCCAGCTATGTGCTTTATCCAGTGATGTTTCGGTTCTCAGAAATGCTTTGAAATACGTAGCTTCTAGTTCTTCTGAGAATTAGATGATATATTTATAGCTGGTGTGTGTGTGTGTGTGTGTGTGTTTGTGTGTATATGTGTGTGTGCATGTGTGTTTGTATGTATGTGTTTGTGTGTGTTTGTGTGTGTATATGTGTGTGTGCATGTGTGTTTGTATGTATGTGTTTGTGTGTGTTTGTGTGTGTATATGTGTGTGTGCATGTGTGTTTGTATGTATGTGTTTGTGTGTGTATATGTGTGTGTGCATGTGTGTTTGTATGTGTGTGTGTATATGTGTGTGTGCATGTGTGTTTGTATGTATGTGTTTGTGTGTGTATATGTGTGTGTTTGTATGTGTGTGTATGTGTGTTTGTATGTGTGTGTGTTTGTATGTGTGTGTGCATGTGTGTTTGTATGTGTGTTTGTGTGTGTATATGTGTGTGTTTGTATGTGTGTTTGTGTGTGTATATGTGTGTGTGTTTGTATGTGTGTTTGTATGTGTGTGTATATGTGTTTGTATGTGTGTGTGTATGTGTGTGTGCATGTGTATTTGTATGTGCATTTGTATATGTGTGTTTGTGTGTGAAAGAGACAGGGAGAAAACGAGAGAGAGAGAGAGACAGAGAGAGAGACAGAGAAAGAGACACAGGGACAGAGACAGACAGAGACAGAGAAAGAGAGAGACAGAGAGAGACAGAGAGACAGGGTTGGGGGTGGGGTTAGAAAGAACTTAATTCCTGAGTTAGGGCAGTTAACATAGGGCACACTGTAAACTCTAACATGGGAAATTTGGCAATATTGATTTGTAATAACTAAATACATACCTTGTGTTAAGCTAGATTGAATTTTCCTGGATCCTAGTGTGTATATAGTGTACCCATAGGCTAAGAAACATTAGGAATAAAAAGTTTGAAAATGGGAGAATTATATGCTTTTTTTTCAAGTAGATGGGAGGTACTAGCTCTCTGATTGGCAGGTTGTCTTGGACCATTAGGTAGAACACGGATATTATTTTGAAGCAGAGATAGGAGTCCTGAGATAGAAATGGGTGAAATGTCATGCATCGTTAAGTCAATTTTCTACAACTATTATTTTTTATGGAACCAATGTCATAGAGTTTGAAATATAACTACTTACACAATTTTAGTAATTGACATTTCTTCAGTTGCTATGCATCCCCAGATTCAATGCTATTTTTCAGGGTCAATGAGCAGTTTGGGCTTGACTGGGATTAGTTACACGAGTACAAAAAGAACTTGAACTCTTTCTTCCTTTCTCCCTGTTGTACTGGGTTTACACTCAAATGACAGTGTTTAGGAAGCTTGTGTTAGGACACCAGGCTACTGCCCTGGACTGCAAAATTGAGAATCTGTATGGGATAAGGATCTCAGAAGTATTCAGGCATGTTTGGACATCATAAACAAAATGTCTAAAAGGTACAGAGAGTATTATTTTTTTCTTGAGGCTGTGTTATTCAAAGTAGGTTTCTAGGATGTATGAATATGTTTTTTTGTCAAAGTACACAGACAACATGCTAATTAATAAGTTATAAGTTGTAATAATCGCAAGAGAGTGAAATATTTTCTGTAAGGACATATGATGTAACAAAACTAAAATTATCCAGGTATATAAATTTGTCTTTCCTTCCATAACCTTAAAACATTATACCTACTCATTAAAGAATAGACTTATTACTTCATCCTTTTCTGTTGACTTTCATTAGAGTCTAAAGTTTTAAGGACCTAAAGTCTTTCCCCTTCATGTGAATGGTTATCTTTAAGATACAACCTTGTTTTAATGCTCTATATTACATGTATAGATTATATATACAATATTTAAAGGTACTAAGTACATGTATAAACATGCATTTATGAATAAGTAAAAGACCTTTTTATAGGAATTAAGACATTTAAAACAGAGAATGGAAAATTGCCGTGCTTTTCTTCCAACCACACAAAGTTAAAGACATCCCCAGCTTTGTGTGGCTTGTCTTAATTTTTGCAGAGGTCATAATCATCCTTTGGGGCATTCCTTGGGAGTTTGAAAAGATTCTATGAAGAACAAGGTGGAGCATTAAGATCGGGTGGTTTGGGCAGCAGAGATGAGTCAGACATTAAAGGCTAGGCTCAAACCCAAAACCCGTAAGATTGGGTTGTTCTGTCTTCGTTTGTTCTGTTTAGATGGACTGAAGTTAAAGATGACCAACACTTAGAATACATAGTGGTTTTTAAAAATTCTTGCACTGTTGTTGAAATGGCACATGGTTTAGTTTCCCATTAGAAGGTTTTTTATGATTGCTTATCTTGTACAAAGAATTGTTAAAATAACATTGTCCAGTGATTAAATTCTTCAATAGCCTAAGGATTAGGGTGTAATAGCTTTTTAAAGTAAGGATGAATGTCTCATTATTGTTTATGTGCTCAGTCTACGCAAGTTTATAGTATCCTATCTACTGTGCTAATGTTCCTGACTGTGTGCTTTCAATGGACTTCGAGACAATTTCTTATGTGTATATTAATATCATAGGCTACCAGCTTTCATAACCTTCTATTTTATCACACAAACGTTTTTGATCGTCCTGGAGGCCAAGTTTCCAAATCTTCAGAAAACTAAAGACCCTGATAAAAGCTTTCAGTTATTATGGAACTTAAACGAAAAGAGTTGCCTTTGCACTATTTCCAGTAGTTTAAAAATTTGTCATGGGCAAGGCAGTATTTAACAATACAAATGTACTCTTATGTTGCTAAAGATGAAAGGAGAGAAAAACAGGAGAAAATAAGGAAGAGGGAGACAAATGATGTTTTATCTTCTATGCCATTTTTTTTGTCTTTTGTTAGCAGGTTTTCCTTTGTGGAAAAGTACTTCCAATTCAAGGGTGTGTGTGTGTGTGTGTGTGTGTGTGTGTGTGTGTGTGTGTGTGTGTGTGTGTGTGCATATGTCATGTGGAGGGCCAGAGAGTAAGCTAGGATGTCATTCATTTATCAGGATCCATCCAGCCTTTTGTCGTTTTGCAGGTTAACAGCAAACCCTGGCGGTCTATCTGTCTCTGACTCTGGTCTGCTGAGATTACTAGCATGTACCACCATGGTCAGTTTTGTAATGTGATTTTTTTTTCCAGGCTGTGGATGAGGACTTGCGTAATCAAAAGAATTTAGAGTATAATTACTATGACTACTGCTTTTTTTATAGAGTAAGCTAAATAGAAAGCTTTATACATGTGAACCTATACATGCTTGAAAACACACACACACACACACACACACACACAAACACACACCCTCATACTCGTGTGCCGAGGTGTCATTTCACTTAACATAGTCTATGGTAACCAAAAACCCAATATCATTTCCTTGGACAAAACAGAGAGAATTTCAAAACTTTCTATGCAGTCACAATGAGCAGAAGCTGGTGTGTGCGAGCACCTTGGATAGTTCCTCAACCAGTCAGGACCATTGATCATCTGGTCTTGTATCTGAAGTTGCAAGGTATTCTCCAAACGCACCTATGTCCGTGTAAGACAACCATTTCCCTAGGTGCATATAATGTTGATAGTCATCTTAGAAGAACCAAAGAGATATTGAGGGTCACAGAGTAGCACATCAAGCTATCTTTTGAGTGTCTTCTCTCCTGTTTTGTAGTGACTTTGTAGTGATCACAGTGTGTGTCTAGATAATGATCTGTCTCTTGATTGTCCTTATTATGCTTTTTTAATATATAATTTATTGAGAATTTTGAAGAGTTGATGGAGACTCAAAATGTGTGGAAGGGTGTTCGGTTTCAGTTCGTTCAATAATGAGTTTCACAAGGTTGGAATGAGTATATGGATTCCCTGAACTCTCATCCTTATTTATGCTCTAAATACATCTGCTAATGCACAGGCACATAGTAATGGCTAAAAATACCCAGAGGTGCAAACTATCATCTCCTTCACATATTTTCATATATGATTATAGAACTAAAATATATAGCATGCTATATAGTTATTCTTAGATTATTAGACGAGATTTGAAAATATTTTTTCTAGATTTTCTTGTTATTTTTTTCCTTTCATTGCATCTCCCCCTAGAACATCAATGTTTCATATCAGAAAAAGAAACCATGAGCTTATTTCATATTAACATTTGGGGAAGTGTCTCTGTAAAGTTCTGAAGTAAAGAGTAAGGTTGTGTGTCTGCAATTTAAGCTCCTTTTATCCACATTTTTTGGTTTTAGAGTTCTAGTGTATTTTCTTCTGGGATTTTTCCTATCTTTTTCTCCTGTTAAGGGAGCACATATTTTCTTTCACTCTAATCAGTATTTCCAAATGACCTCATATTTCTGGTCCAGACCTATTATCCTTATACCTGTCCCATTCTCTAGTAGTCGTTCTTTCCAACTATCCTGCTGGATATGGAGATGATTTGTGTTTTCTCTGAATAACAAATCCTGCTGTTTATTGGGCATAGCCCCCTCACCAAAGTTTAACATCTGATACACATGAGATGATCTGAGTCTTTCAGAGTTTGATACACACACACACACACACACACACACACACACACATATATATATATGTGTGTGTGTGTGTGTGTGTGTGTGTGTGTGTGTATTCGGAGCTGAGGACTGAACCCAGGGCCTTGTGCTTTCTAGGCAAGCACTCTACCACTGAGCTAAATCCCTAACCCTGGTATATTTTTTTAAAGTTAGATTTAGTAATGAAAAATGTACCCCCTCCAACTTCAAACCACTTAACTTTCCTTTATCCAAATGTCATGATTTGAATATGCTTGGCTTAGGAGGTGGTATTATTTGGAGGTGTGGTCTTGTGGGAGTAGGTGTGTCACACTGTGGGCATGGACTCAAGACCCTCACCCTAGCTGCCTGGAAGTCAGTATTCGGCTAGCAGCCTTCAAATGAAAATGTAGAACTTTCACTTCCTCCAGCACCATGCCTACCTGGATGCTGCCATGTTACCACCTTGGTGATAATAGACTGAGTCTCTGAGCCTGTAAGCCAGCCCCAATTTAATGTTGTCCCTTGTAAGACTTGCATTGGTCACGGCATCTGTTCACAGCAGTAAACCCTTAACTACAGCACCAACTTTGCAAGATTGGAGTAATTCTTTAAAACTCCTCAACACTGTACAGAAGACAGGTGTCAAGAACAGCCCCAAACAAAGTTAGCACTAGCAAGCTCAAGAAGGGATCTTGATTGTACTAGACTTTCAATAAAGAAAAGTAGTGGCCTTCGGTAATGTTTTCGTTCCTGAGGGCTACTCACAGGGAGGAGTGCAATTGGGCTGCTTTGGAAACAATTCACTGTGCTGCATGGGTTGCTCTTAAATTCATTGTACAACCCAGGTTGGTATTAAACTTTTCATTTTTCTACCTAAACTTCATTAGTGATGGAAGCACATACATGTGCCACTCTCTTTGACAGTAACCATAGAAGTCATTTTCAGCCAAAAATTCACATGGGAAAATGCAAAAAAAAATCCTTGAAATTTGGTGTTATATGTTTTTAATTTCTCTAATGTTATGTGCTGGCTTGATATAAATGCCACATTTCAGCTTTGAGGTACTTATGTGATTATGCAAGAGAATCATTTTTATTTGTCTTTAAGGATGTTTATTGTCAGCATCCCAGTACAAACTTTCTTTTTTTAGACATTTCCACAAAAGGCAGTTTGTGAATTCTTGGGACTCACATAGTGTGTACTTTATGCTCAGGGCAAGATTGGTGGCATGATGGTCCTGTGTTGGTCTCTGTTTTGTTCTGTGGAATAGATAGAAGATTGTCTTCTCTTTGATTCAGTGTAGCAATATAATAGCAGAAATAAAGCAGAATGGTTGCTTTATCATAGGCTTAATTGGAAATAGGAAGTGGATGCAGATTATTGGCTATAATGGTAAAAAGCAATTGAAAAGAAATTATAATCACATTAACATATTTCTATAGCAAGGGACCTTGATTATTCTTAAATTGTTTGTTATTCTTAATGAGACTTTAACTATACATCTGTGATATAAGTAACAATTGTGATCTCCCACAGTTTATTTCCATTATCTTCTTAACCACTGCAGCTTCTGCTAATTAAACTTTCATTGCATTTTTATTTCCAAGGTATAAAAATAATTTCATATTATTATACTATATATTTAATTATAAGGAAGTCCGAACGATGAGACGTGTAAAAACACCTGCCTTTCCAACCCATACCTTCTTGAACCTGTGCATAGCTATAGAGCTAATTTGAATACAAGCCATGAACGCTAATTGCTTTATTTTCTAAAATGTGGTTTTCCACTATATTCTTTTCAATTAGAGGAAAGAAAAAAGACATGTTAGTTGCCAAATTAGCACTTTCATTCTGGGAATTAAAGACTCATCAATGCATCTGGTCACCAGAAATGAGATCCAGCTGGGTTTGAACAGAAATGAGGTGGCACAACTTAAGAAGTAAATAGATGTAAGTAACTGGCTTCTCCTTCTTGGGGGTGGGGTCTTATTGATATTATATTACTCGATTCAGATTATAGGACGATTCTGCTGTAACATATGAGCTTCTGAGCATATAAATATTAAGCAGAAATCTATTTATTTACAGGTCTGAATAAAATGATTTGACGTATCCATCTCAACCACTCCTATAATTATGGAGTGCCCTGCGTTCCGATGGCTCAAGGATCTGTAGTGGCATCAGTGGCTCAACTCTCTATATAGTAAGAGCTCCAGACAGGGACTGTTTTGTTCACTTTGCCCTCACCTTAACGCAGAAAACTGCAAAATCCATTTCTCTCATGAGTTACATGTGTTTTATTGTACACTTTTTATAATTAGCATATATTCAAATAAAACGATTTGCACAGAAGCAAAGTTCAGTCAAAAGATATGCCTAAAACCCTCACATATATAACATCAAACAAATGGAAGATGTCGGTAACGTTCTGCCCCAAAGAAAAGGATGCAATTAGAATAACAGACGTTACGTTTCTAAAATGAAAATCAAAGTTCGCATATAAGAAATAATTAGCAAAGAAAGAATATTTTAGTAACCAAACCATCTGCAACTTGAAGGAATGTAACATAACACTAATATATACAACGTAAAAACAGGTCAATAAAAATTGGGAAACTACAGCACAGTAGACATAAAATTAACTTACCTTTTTTAGGTAATTCTCATCTCTGAGACTTACTGCCTCCATCTGCAAACCCAAGCTTAGTCCTGGAATCTTCTGACCTCTGTAATATCTGATCAAGGCCTAGAAAGTTTTCAGACTCTGGAACTTACTTCTGAATAAGTTCACCCTTTTTAGCTCTTTGTGAACTCTGGCTGGCTGGTTCAACTCAGCTCTTCTGACTCAAACCCCTTTCCAAGCTAACTTGTTTAATCTGGCTTCTCTCTTGGCTTCCACTTTTTTACTCTTCCTAGCCTCAAAGCAACTCTGGCAATCTGTTTTAATCTTCTGGCTCCTTCTCATTCTCTAGCTTGTTCTTGTGTCTTCACCTGTGTATAGCTTGTTTTCTCTCTGCAACCTATCTCTCTCTAACTTTCATGGTAAAACTGCCTCCCCTCTCTCTGCACTGTTCTTAAGTAACTTCCCTTTCCTCTCTCTCCTTGTGAGGGTTTGGCATAACCTATTCTGTCAAATATTTCTCTGAGTCCTCACTTTACCATTCAATTAAACATCACTTTCAAACATGGGTTCTGTGTTGTACAAAGTAGCTTTATCTTCATTGTTTGGGATAACAAGTGTGTACAAAGCGTTTGCCTGTATTGCACCCAGAGGGAGTAAAGGACTGTGCTATGGGATAAGTCACATCACAACTAGAAACAGGTTTCTTCAGTATACAATCTAGGGGTTCACAGTGTTATTACATATTCTGCAGTTGTAGAATGATTCTATCTATCTATCTATCTATCTATCTATCTATCTATCTATCTATCATCTATCTATCTATCTATCTATCTATCAATCATCTATCTTTCATCTCAAAAGCTAGTAGATAGAAAAACTAAAACTGATTGAAGAAAATAAAAATTATTTTGAGAGTTACTGACCACAAAAATTAACTATAGTACACAAAAAGGAATTTTTAAGCTACAAATAATTTATTAGAACAACATTTTTTTTAAACAAAAGACAACCTTCTTTTACATTAGCTATTGTTTGGTTGATGATGAGAACCGAAAGGAGTTTAGAAAACTTTATGTTGGCGTGACATTGAAAATAATCCTAGCTGACACTGTGAAATGAAGTCATATTATACTTAAAGAGTGATTCATAACTTTAATTACACTCATGGTAAAACTCATAAGGAGAATATCATGAGTATGTTAGATCTGAAGACTGTGGTAGAGAAAAAAAAGCCAAACAATAGAATCAAAATTAGAGTGGAAATAAAATAAGTAAAACCGTTAAAAAAAAAACATCATGGAAACTAAAAAGAATACAAAGAACTACCTTGGGAAAATGTGATGAGTAAAGTGCAAAGAGTAAAGGAAAAAGCTACAAAAGATTCAATATTTATTAAGCACAAAACCAAAGAGAAATCTATGATGAAAAGAGTGCTATAGGCATAGAGTAGCTTATAGAGAATTAAGCTTAATCTGGGAGATAAAGAGCTAAGTTTCTCAGATCTAACTAGCTATTGAAGTTGCTATTGCAGAACTGGGTCAGTGGGTAAGAATGCTTGCAGCTCTTGCTCACTGGACGAGTTCTTTCTCAGCACCTACATCAGGTAGCTCATGTCTGCAACTATTGCTCTGGGGTACCTGACCCACTGGTCTGGCATCTGCGGGTACTTGCTCTTATGCCACCTCAGAATGTTAGCATTATCTTAAGCTCCTTTATCTATAGAATCGGTCAGCTTATATGCTTGATGCTGAATTTCTATAGCTTCCTTCTGAACTCATCTTCCATAGGATTCATTTTTCCATTAATGACTATAGTGGTATTAACAGAATCTAACAGATTAAATAAGATGATTGGGAGACACACACACTGCCAGGCACTCATTCTTGTATTGGAAGTTATTATTGAACCTTCTATCTTTTGTGCTAGGGTCATCCATGACTGAAGGTATAATAATTTCTCCCTCTTCTCCCCTTTGCTTAATCTTAATGGAAACAAACCAAGAAAAATAGGGAGTTGATGAGTTAAAAATGGAGATCAATTCTGTTCATCCTCTCATGACAAACTTTTGTCTTCATTACTCCATATTCATCCCCGAAGAACCCTAGTAAACCTCTTATTTACATACGTGACACTTTATCCCCAAGTCTGTTATTTCTGGAGATTTCCTTTATTGCTTCACAACTACATGATTTCTTTTCATGCATTTACAACTGCACATTAATTCGGTCATGTTAGTGGGTGTTCATGGAACAGTACTGTCCACACTCATGCATTCTACATGTGCTTCTTTGACCCTCTTTTTTTGCTTTGATTTTTAATAATCAGTGACTCTTTCAACTACATTATGTTGTCTGAGGAAGACCTCAAATGGGAACCTTCTTCTCTTAGTTTCATGAGTACTATTTCCAGTTGGCCTCAAAACATTGAAAGACAATCACTAAGACTGAAGGTTATGGTTCTATTGTCTCCGTGAGGATGAACTAGGAGGAAATCCTGTTTAGCAGAATAAACATAGAAGAACAAATGTTGCATAGTCTCTCGTATCTGAAATCTAAACACACACACACACACACACACACACACACACACACACACCAGTATTTGAAGTGTTGGCTGTTAATTCAGTTGAGTTACTCATTACAACATATATGTAACAGAATCATCTCACTATTATGTACCATGAGTAAATATAATCTCAATTATAACTTTATAAAGTTGGATAAGTAGGAAGAAAACATCTTTTAATTTCAGACTATAAAACTATTATGGCAGCCCTTTGATTTACCATTCTAGCAATATGTGGAACTTGGGTAATTTTGCTAGTTTACTTATGCACATTCCCAGTGGTCAGTTTGTGGCTACTTTAGATTCTGAATTCTCAATGTGAGCTGAGATGCCCGTCATTTTGGCTGAGTTATCTAATACATTAAGTCCAGAATGAGATTGTTGGGTTGTTTAAATTGACTTTACACTGTCCAGATGATCACCCAAGCCTCAGAATTATTGACAGTTTAGATCAGAGTTTATGATAATAATACACTTTATTGCCTATTTCTGAGAGATTAAAATTTTGACTTATCTACATAGATATGCATCAAATGTTATCTTGTTTACTCATCTCGTGGATCAACTCTATGCAATCTGCATTGATCATGAGCTTTAAGGAAATAAAAAAGATTAGAAAAAGAACCCATTCCATTATTATCTCCTAAATTGTACAGAAATATTTATGAACAAAAATTTTCTCATGCATCTCTTACGAAGATTACATGAATTTCAATTCAACCCTTCTGGACTGTGAAATATTTGAAAACCCCAATATTTGCAATATATGTCCAGTTTTAAAAAAAACAACTCAACCTTACATAAAATATGTTGTCCCTGTTCAATAGTCAATGTTTCAATTTACGATGTTGCTTTTATTATCCAAAACCTTTAAAAACTGGGAGAAAAACACTACTCCAATATAGAACAATACACACTTTACTCATTTTTCTCTTAGGTATACACAGCAGCCTTTACAACTGCTAAACAGCCAATCACACAAACACACAAACACACACACACACACACACACACACACACACACACACACACACAAAAGAACTACCCTCTTTTTCCATCTTCAAATAAACCCTCTCCCACCCAGGGCTCAGGCTTCTGAGTAACCAATTAGCTTCATTAACCATGTCAGTCACTTTCTGCCAAAAATTAATATTGCAGGCTGCTACGTCTCTCTGAGCACACTGCTAAAGGATAGGTTCTAAATGTTCCGACATTTGGATTTCGGAAAGACATTTGCCCAGACAAAAATCTGTTTTGATCTTCAATCACAGAGCACAGCAGCCAGCTCCCACCTACAGTTCCTCATCTCCTGTCAGATGCCAGCCCTCTCCCGTCCTAGGAGGTTCTAGAAGAAACCTGCCTCTCCCTTCATGTTTGCGGGCCTACAGAATCTCAGGTCAGGAGACCCGATTCACCCTTTCGGCTCACCTCCAACCACAAACAACAAGCTCTGGCAGACCAGAGCAAACACACCTCTTTCTGTGCCTTCCTCTCTAGTTTGTGACTTCTAAAAGTTGTCCTCTGCAAGCGTTCATAATACGTTGTGAATGTAAGATGTCCTAAAACAGTTCTTCTCAGACTATCACTGGTAGTCATGTTTAGCTGAACTCAGGTTGAACAACAAAAAGAATAGATTCCTTGTCATTTCTTTCATTTCTAAGTACTCTTAAGAAATGGATGCTTGCAGGGGTCCTCGTTTGTTTACCAGAATCCATCTTCATTTTACTTACAGAAACATATATGTGACCTTGGGCTAATTGTTCATGGAACATACAAAAGACAGCACATTTTAAAATCTATTGCCCTACTGGAAATGAACCTCTGACTTTTGGCCACATAGCTCTAGCAGAGAATTTGTGTAAATCTCATGGTATTTGGTAGAATCATATTTGTTCCCATGTCTAACACATTTTCTGTTTTATTGGCCTGTTTGTTATCCACTCTTTTTCTCTCCAGAGAGACTAGCACCAAACTGGTTTGGTCTGGGAATATTATCATATACTAATAATGTGTTTAAGTTTTTCTCACATGATTTAAGAAGGTAATTATAACATATCATCAAGGGTAATAAAAATGTACAATGCACATTAAGTCAAGTTTTATTCAAGCCTTTAGCAGCCTTGAATTTCTTCCAGGTCTTTTTAGGGGAAATTTTTACCCCCAGGGGCTAGGTAACTTGGCCTGGAACAGCCATTAAGTGACGAGGGCTTGATTCCCAGTACAGAGCATTGAGATCTTACTCTTCAAAATTCTCTTTGATTTTGCTTCAACAAATGAAGAAGGAAAAAAAAACAGACTTTGTGTTTTTGTCATTAATTTATGATTGAGTGAGTCACAGAATATCTATGTTTCTTAGATCCTTGATATTAAATTATTTTGTCTTTATGGAATGCTGTGCTGCTGTCGAATTTGGGTTGTGGTGCTACAAAATCGTCAGTGTATATAGGTACACCAGGAATGAGAAAAGAAAAGAACTTGTGAACAAAGCAACTTTATGTGCCTCCTGCTGGGTCTTGTAGTGCTTTCTGGTCCATGAAGATGCCATTGTAATGCCACTATGTGGAAGTTGAAGATGACCTAGTGAGCAGAGGTGAGAGAATCTAAGGAGCTGCTGGCTTTCTACCCTACACGTGTAACTCATTGATGTGAAGACCATCACCCCATCGACCTCATTTATGGCCTTTAAAAACATAAATTGATATTCTCCTGACCAGTTTTAGCTATGAATTTTCTCACAACCTAGTATAACCTGGGAGGAGAACACTAATAAAAAAATTATCTGGATCAAGTTGCCTTGTGGGCATGTCTGTGGGAGAGCATCCTGGTTGCTAACTGAATTGGGAAGACTTGGACTGAATGTAGGCAGCATCATTTCATGAGCTTGGGGTGAACAAGAGGAGAGTGAACACCTTAACCGAATATGAGCAACGGACAACCAAAGATGCATTAATCTCCTGATGTTTTTGCCTGCTACGGGATGATGGAACCAGCCATGTTCGTCCCTGCTTTTACTTACCCAAAAGAATGGACTGTGGCCTGGAGTTTTAATCAAATAAATCCTTTGCTCACTCATGATGCTTTTTGTCAAGGTTTGGCCCAGCTACAGAAATGTAACTAGAAATCTTATGTTCTAGAATCATAGTGTCAACAGGATGTTTGTATGTAATTGTATGAAGGCAGTGTGAGTGTATCTCTTGGAGACCATGACATTGAGATGAACTCTGGAGGATACTTTGAGAACTTGATCAAGTTGGTCTTCTTGATTCCCGGTAAAGCCCTAAGGATCTCTCTACCTGAGCATGCATTGCTTCTGTGCTGATTTCCCTGCCTGAATTATTTAATGATACTCATTGATACCAAGATTGGGAGTTAGCATGGCTGGTATAACAGAACCTTTTAATACATGTGATCATGTTTATATTTTTGAAAATAAAAGGATAATACTATCCATCTGATGAATATCATTTGGAAGTTTACCAAATATTTTTAGATATACTATAATATTCAAAACATAATGAATAAGAAATAATGATGGGAGAGAAGAATGGAGAGAAAGAGAGAGACTGTTTTCTAACTTTCAGCATTCTTTTTTTTTTATTATTCTTTTTTTCGGAGCTGGGGACCGAACCCAGGGCCTTGCGCTTGCTAGGCAAATGATCTACCACTGAGCTAAATCCCTAGCCCCTCAGCATTCTTTCCTATTAAGCATTTTCTAAAATAAAAATACCTAAATAGCCAGTTGAAGATTCAAGAAAGCTGATCCAATAGTGATATTTTAAAAGTTATCCGTATTGAGAAGCAAAAATGGTGTTAAATTTTTACATATTGAAAATATTTCCTCTGTACTAATTAAAAGTATTCCAAAGAATTTCCCTCCTTGACTCAGATATCTTGTTTTAAGTCCACATGTAAACATACCTGCTATAGGCTCAAAGGTATTATACATATGCCTTTAACCATAAAGGAATATGTTTATGTTTCCTTTATTTCAAGTACATTAAGACTAAAGTCTGTCAGTACAAAAATGGCAAATGTAAGGCACAGAGGCATGAAAGTGCCTTGGTTGGGACGATTGGCATCAGGAGATCTGCAAGGTAGCTGTTGATACAGAGAGGCAGAAGAAGGTGACAGTATCTGACACATTAAGATCTAAATGACCTTGTTGGCCGTGGTCCTCAAGTTTGCTCAGATATGATTGCTGTCCTTACTCCATGTTCTGGTTCAAGGATGTGCTCTGTGATCACCACCGAGCTTGGCACCAGCAATTTGGTTAGGGAAACCAGAGCATCCAAGGTTAAATGTCTGAGGCTCACTGAACCTTTCAGTCACACTAGTATTGCTTTAGAGAAAATCGGGATGTCAACTTGATTGATTCAGATCTAGGGGCACCTAGATAAAGCACAATTGCACATTTCTGCGTAGGCCTATGAGGATGTTTCTAGAGAGGAACAGCTTAGGAGAAAACAATCTATAGCATATATGGGTGACGTTAAGCTGCAACTGGGAACCCATGTGGAGTCAAGAGAGAGAAAAGAGTAAACCAGCCAGCACAGGTGTCCTGTTTCCTGGATAATGTTGTGCGAGCCACCTACCTTTACCACAGCTCTCTTCCACTGCTCTACCATGGCCATGCACTGAAATCTGCAGAGGAGGAAGCTAAACTAGAGGCTCCCTTGCAGGTTTTATTTGCTCAAGTATTTTGGGATGGTGACAACAATCTCAATACATAGCTGGGGATGCAGGAAGGAACCGCCCAACAATCCAAGCAAGATGCTCTAAGTTGTATCATTTGTCTGAGTGGGGAATATAGGATGAAGTGGAGACTTGAACATGACCCCCAGAGTCCAGGAGATGAAATAATGGGGCAAGTGCTGTACACGTATGAGGACCTCAGTTCACCTCTTAGCATCTTTGTGAAACTCTCGGGGAGGCAGTGTGTGCTAGTACTCCCAGCAGAGGAAGGTGGTGGGAGCAGGTAGTAAAGAGGACTGCTGAGACTTGTTAGATGCTAGCTAAGCCAAAAAAGAGTGAGCTCCACATTAGTAAAAGAATCAAAGAACGACTCCTCGAAGGCAGACAGTGTTGGAGGGGGACACCCCAAATCCCTCCTCCACCATTTAATCACAGAGATGAATATACATACCTGCACATAGATGCACACAGATGCACACACACACACACACACACACACACACACACACACACAGAGAGAGAGAGAGAGAGAGAGAGAGAGAGAGAGAGAGAGAGAGAGTCTAGCTCAATACCACTTACAAATATTACCAATTTGATGTAGGTGGTGAGGGAAGAGTGGACCAGAAGGATTTCTTGAGTTCTAGATGACAATGTAGAGCACGATGAGGAGATTTTGGTAACATTCTTGTGTCTGGTGGAATTGTTCCATTTCCATACACAGATGAAGTTACTAGACAGCTGCATAAGAGTCTGGAAAGCAGCTAGAGACCTGGAATGGAAAAATCCAGGTGGAAATCATCAGGGCATCTATTTGTAGTAGAAACCAGGAGTGTAAGGACCACCCTGTGAGAAGATAGAAGGAAGAATCTCCTTATTCAATGGAGAAGAGTCACTTCAAAGAAAGGTGGAGGGATGGTGCCTTATCAGGGTCCCATTGTCTTTGACTTGATTAAAATGCAGATCTGAGGAGCAAGCACAATTCACCAATTCAGTCTACGAGAATGGGCATCTCTGTTTTCAGTAAACCCATCTAGTACATACTGTTTGGAGTTACAAAACAAATCTTTCTCTTTTCATATATGTTGGCTGGGTTCTGCACTCTAGCAGGAGTGCCATCTGAGAAATTCTGGAGACTGAAATGTCCTTGCCTAGGATCTGGGTCAGTGGCACACTCAAAACAGCTACCAGCTACCAGGTGATGCTAATAACTATCGCCCTCAATCTGTGCCCCACCTCACACCCTTTCTCCTTTGCCATGCAGGGATTGAGTTTATTTTACCAAAGCATGGCCTTGAATGAAGTGCAGTTTGTAGCAGGGCCAACAAATGAAACAAAATGCAGGAACGCGTAACAGTCTTGTAGGAAGAACATTCTTTGTTTCCTGTGTGACCAGGGAAGTCACCTAATATCTCTGAGCCTTAATCGAACTGTATAAAATAGAAGGTAGCCCTTATCTTATTATTTGTCATGAGGAATAAGCCAGATCATGAGTGTAAGATTCGAGCTTCT
Organism: Rattus norvegicus; assembly: GCF_021556685.1. Lineage (NCBI taxonomy): Eukaryota > Metazoa > Chordata > Mammalia > Rodentia > Muridae > Rattus > Rattus norvegicus. Next base: position 76,207,956 of record NC_141550.1, read on the forward strand.
GCAAAGCATGTAACAGTAAGATTAGGTACTATTAAGAGTTGTATCGAGAAATTCAGGAGGAGCAGGGGCTCACAGAGCTCCGTGAAGTTTGTCATACATAACTTAAGGTTTGAAAATCTATGTAGATCCTCCGTTTCCCTTAGGAGTATCTGGGCAATTATCTTTTTCCTTATTCTAGTTTTTTTTTTTTTTAAAGAATCATTTTCAAGGAATGTAAAAGCCTAAAACCCTTTGTAGCTTTCAACCTCTAAAAATCAATTATCCCTGACATATTTTTGCAATGAAAATGTGCAAGTGCATTTTCATTCTCTTATCCACGATGGGTCATCCCGGTACAGTAGGGTTCACATCCCACCGATGGCTGTTCATCAAGCAGGTTCACAGTGCTAAGCCTGAGCAATGCTATCCTGAAACCAGGAACCTTTGTCATATGGCCTTAACATTTTTCTCCTCTTAATATATGCATGGAGGGCTACATGCTAATGTGGAATTCAAATGGAAGGGTTTGTCTGCAATCATTTGTGTGAAGAAAAGCCTTAAAATTCAGACCTGCTGGTCCCAAATATTGTTCATTTCCACAACGCGTAAAGAGACAAGACCTTGGGACAGAGGTGGGATCGTGATGTAGTTTTCCTCATTCATTACATAGCATATCTGTGCTCTGGCCTTTAGATTTCCTCATGCACCTTAGCAAATCATGCAAGTACAGGCTTGAACCAGCGTCTAGAGAGAAATAATGCTTCATTCTGTTACCTGACTTACCATCTCTCCAATAGCTGCCCCCCCACTCACCCACACACTTCTCATCTCCCCCTTCCCTAAAGAGTATATCTTTGGAAATTGAGAATATTCAGTGAACAGAACTCATAAATCAAATCATTATCATTAATAATCAAAGTGAGACATTGTAAGAAATAGCAAATTAATCACCAGTGGCAGGTGGAGCCAATTCTAAGCTCATGCTTTCTGAATACTAAAAGGGAAAGCAGTCCTTTCCCCAATGAATTTATATTTTATTTTTGAATGTATTTTCTTAGTGTGCATAGTAGCTTTTTAGTTGATTGGGAACCATATACAAGTTTTCATACATGACTTATAGAGACGAGAAAAATGATTTTGTTCCATGGATAAGAAGACGGGTCGTGATTTTATTTTGGCATCAACAGCATACATGTTAGATTGAAGGCACTCTTTTCCTTTCTAAAAGAGAGAAAGCATGGATGGTGCAGCAAATTTGGATATAGACTCATTTTCTACATATTGTGTCCTATTTGGCGGAATGTACTCTTAGTTTAGATGCAGGGAAAAAATCTGATTATGGTATGTTTATTGTTTTTTTTTAATAGTTTTTGTTGGAAGGAAAATAAGTCATAAGCTTTAATGTGCTTTATGTCTCCGGGTAAGAAATCTGCTATATCACAGTTGGCTTTCTCAGCCCTCCTGTGAAAGAAGAAAAACATTCTTAATAGAGAAAGCATATGACAGGGAGAGTTGTATCCAAAAACACTGTTGGCTGACGTAATAAGGAAAATCTGGGTGAAGTTGAAAACAGACCTCTGTTCCAGATATAACATTAAAAACAATCTCAGAATGTTTGCTTGGGTTTGTTTATGAATGGCCATGCAGATTTTAAAGGACAAGAGAAAATTAATGCTAATACTGGACTATACACTTATCTTTCTACTTAAAATCAAGATGTATACAAATACATCAAATTTTTAGCAATCCTACATCAATTGGACAAGTAACACATATGTTGACTGGGAGAGTTTGAAAACCCTAAAGCAAGACACATTTTCAAAATGACAAATGGGGTAGCTCAGATGCTAAAGTACTTGAGAAGCAAGTCTGGGGACCGGAGTTCAGATCCCCAGCACCCACGTGAAAGCTAAACATAGAGCTGAACCTCTATAATAACCCCAGTGCTGGGTGGGAAAAGAGACATCTGACATTGATCTCTGACCTCCACCCACATGAACATATGCATTCCTCCTTCTCCTCTTCCTTCTCCTCCTCTTCCTCTTTCCTTCTCCCTCTCCCTCTCCCTTCCTCCCTCCCTTTCCCCATCTCCCACCAACACCTACATTAACAATTGAGAGATGAAATGTTTCAGCAGACCCTCTGTGATCTCAAGAACCTGGGCCTCTATGATGGAGAACTTATTTCCAAAATGGGCACAAGGGAGTGAGGCTGTCACTGTTTCCTGAAGATCATTGTCTCTTCCATGGCTACTATCATTTACCTTAGTGTCAATTCAAAGTCTTCAAAGGTTCTCCAGGGGGTTAACTAGGAACTGATACTCAGGTTCCAGGACTGGAGCTCTGTGACTACAGACTTCTTAATATGTTCTCAACAGACTTCTGAGTTATCCAGAAATGTCAATGTCTATATTATTTTCATGGTTTATAAGTGGGTCCATCCTTCTTCACCCATAAAAAAGGGGAGGGGGAGGGGGATGTTTGCCCGGAAACTGGGAAAGGGAATAACTCTCGAAATGTATATAAGAAATACTCAAGTTAATAATAAAAAAAAGAACAGTCTTGACAAAATTAAGCATCACTGAAGAGTTCCTACTATATAAGTTTTATTGAGAACAAACTCTGAAGGAGAGTGGCCTGAAAATATTGTCAGCTAGTCACTGCCCAAGTTTCGGACATGTTTTTTTTTTCTTTTCGCTGTTTGTCATATGATTTTTTATTCTTCATTTCTTTTCCTATTAATCTTTCTTTCACTGGGAAAGTCAGTCATAGGACACGAGGATGTGGATCCCTGATCCGGTGGGCTCTTTATACGGGTATCACTTCTGCCCCTAATCCCAGCTGTTCTCATACTTTTGAAGGTCTACTGAGTCAGCAGACAGGTATCCCCAGATGAGGTAAACAGTTTTCTATTTTAATGGTCTGTCATGTTAGTTAGTTCTGCATCCATCACTGGTATGTTTGGGGAAGAAATGTATAACTTTAATCATTTAATATTGAGCTGAAGGAAAAAATGTACAGAAAAACATGGCATAAATTTATCTTTTTATGCTTTTTTCCCCAATATTCAGGGCACCCCAATAGAAGGGATTTGGAATACTCCACTGGCATGGCATGAAGACAATGCTTGACAGTAGCCTTTTTGTAAATATACTATGTAGTCATATCTTTTGGTTTCCAGAATCCAAAGAATTTATGGCAGCTGGTTCAAGGACTCAAAGATCATAGTATCTAAGTATTTCATAGGTATGTCTGTTGACTCTTGGGTACTATATTTATTGTATTTCTTTTTACTGTTTCTGACTTGTGAATACGATTACACGGAACACTGCACACTATAGGCAAAAAAGTTAAAAGGCTTGATCTCCTACGTCCCTTCCCTTCTCTCTATTTTTGGAGGTACTTTTTCTTTCGCTTGCTCTCATGTACTTCCTCAAACCCTGCTTTCTGTGACTCACACAGGACTGGAGAATCATGTGATTTCACTGTGCAGATGTGAAAAAAAAAGAGCCTGAGAAATAATGCACACGAGGTTATCCAATAACACAAGGAATGTAAAGCGATTTCATATCTCCTCAAATCTGGAACATTAATTAATCATATGATGTGAATGCAACGTTTTATTTACCAGCGCAAGAGGCTGCCAAGATCTTTCTGACTTTAATAATTACACATGCTGTTGAGGGAGGAAAAATTAATTTAGTTATTAAACTGGAGGGTGATTTTTTTTTCTTTTTTTCTATCATGGTGGTGCTGGAAAGTAGCCAGGCCATAATGCTCATGTTATGAGAGTTGGGCTGTGGATTACTTGTGCTAAAAGCTTTTCCCACCTTTATGGAAGGGAAAATAGAGAAGAAAAGTGTTGGGAATGGTATACCATGTTTGTTTCTCACGAGCATGTAATTTTTTTTAATATAATAGATTTAAAGGTTCTTTTTCCTCCTTGCTCATAAGTGGATTGCAGTGCGGTGGCAGACAAAGAGGATGCCCAAGAATGCAGATGTGTGGACCTGAGGATGTGCCTGACAGTGTGTCAGCTGCAGCGATCAGACAATAACAGAGCTGTAGTTGTCTGTATGCCATGTCCAGCAAAGGGAGTTGGGGGTGGGGGGGTGACCTGCTGTCCCCTTACCATGTTTCCTCATCATTGTGCTTCTTTATTCCATGATAGAAATGTTGTTTGATCCCTTCCAAGTCTCTGCTTTAAGCTTTACAAAGGACATTTTTAAGGAGCTCTAGAGACCTTTCCATGAGTCTTCCATTGCTTGTCCCAACTGAAAGAGATTTTGCTTTACCTTTTTATTTTTAAACTGTGTCTCTTCAAATGTTTACTTATTATTGTTGGCTGGAGGGATGTACACAGGCCATGGGGTTTGTGAGAGCAAGAAGACCTCCTCTAGGCATAGGTCCTCTTCTCCCACTGAGGAGAATGGAACTTGTCAACAAGCACCTTCACTGTCTCAGGCATCGCTGAGATCTATCTCTATTTTATTGCCCCCTCATATCTTCCTCCTATCTCCTTCTTTCCTGTGGTCTTACCCTTGATGTCCTTTGATTATAAGGTAGGCATCTATTGTCTTCTATTCACCTTCCCAAGAGTTAATCATAGTTGCTGCAAGCCAAGGAGGGGAGAGTCCTATGTGGAGAAAGCTGGGCATATTGGAGTTTGGGGGAGTTGAAAACAAGTGTTTAGATGTGGCTTCGATCAATGGGAGATGAGTAACACAGAGTCATTACCTCTATTCAGTCACCAAAGCATTGGGTGGAGGTGTGTCTATCAGACCTGCAACTTACAATAGAGGGTGTATGTATCATTCATCAAGTCAATTTATCATTCCCAGTCCACACTGATTTCATCTCTGAAGTATATCACTTCCAAATAGCTTTTGACTATTGTCCTGGTTGATAATGTGTGCTCGTTTTTCCAGGTGTTTCGTGTTATGTGCAATATTTTTATTGGATACTTAGAAGCTTTTATAGTTTTGCACAAAATAGGAAAGGCTTGGCCAAAGGGAGGTGTGCACTTGTATTACCACTTACTCTGCAATTTTGAACTTCTCTTTTGTCCTGTATGTATTATTTTTCTAGATCATTATGCTTAACCATTTACAAGCAAAGCTAACTTGAGGGTTGGTATGGGTTATATAGGCCAACACGCTGAGTTTATAGGTGAGCAACAAGTCCCATGAATGCAAATGTCTGTAGTTATGAGAAGATTCCTGCGGTGTCACACATATCCACTGGGATTGGCCTTGCAAAATATGTCTTCACGGCACCATCGCAGATGGTTTCTCAGAGCCAGCTCGTCCCTAAATGCAAATAATCAACAGTGTCGCTTCTGATAAATCTCTTTCCAGCTCAAGTCCTTTGGAAAGCCTGTCCTAATTTCTGGATGATCGGAAAAGGAATTAAAGGAAGAGAAGCATTTCCTTCAGTTGATTTCTCCAGTTCCACCTAGGGATTCACATGCCAGTTGGAAGTTGTTACCCTGTTTAAACACTTGCGCTTGAAGGAGAAGTGAGAAGGAGGTGTACCATGCTTCATAAGGGGATCACTGCAACAGTGATACTAAGCATGGAATATATAAATAACTTAAAAATGCAGACCATGAGGCTAAAAATCAAAGACTATGCTTCAAACATTTCTGGGAGGAATGTGTGAGAAAAGAACCACGGCTCAGGACTTATACAGTGCTATTCTAGTGATTAAAAATTAACCTTGCTCTCACACTTCTGCTGTGTTGACAGGATGCTACGTCACAGACGATATGCCCATTAAGTAGAGCCCCAAATCCTAGGACATTTTACAACCTTGTGAAGGTCCATTCAATATACAGGGAAGAATTTGTCAGTAAAAGATCTGAGAACAATTAGCTACTTGGGCACAAAGAAGTGAACTTTGACACATACCATACCTTTGTCACAAGTGTTGACAGCAAATTTATTAAGCCTCTTGGGGGGAAAGTCCTTCTCCCGTCTTTTTCTTTTCAGACTCTTTTGCAGATAACATGTTACAAGGGTGAAGCAAGGCGAAGACACGTGTGAGAGAAAGTGGGAAGCTGCAGAATTTGGAAAGATGAAAAGCAGAGTGTGATCACGAATTCGCCAGTGCAGAGAGGGAGATTTTATAAAGGTGGGCGAGGAAGTGGCTGGTGTATTATTAGCAGTCAAGATGTGTGTGAATGAAGCACACATGTGAAGGAGTATGCATTAGTAACAGTAGTATTAACTTAGATAGCAATACCACAGTGCGTGACACAGAACAATTTTAATGTTACAGTAGAGACTACTGAAGGAAATGCATTAGTATTAATAATATTAATTGGGCTAGTAATAGCACAGTACATGACACCGAACAATTTTTTTTTATTTTGATACAGTAGAGACTAGAATTTTTTCACACACATGGAATTCCACAAGAATGGTGGTCATACACACTCAAAACTATCATCCAACCGACCTTTTTTTTTATTTTTACTTTTTACACTGTCAAGGTGTCTTTTCTTTCTTACTTCCTTTCTCTCTCTCTCTCTCTCTCTCTCTCTCTCTCTCTCTCTCTTAAACTTTCATCATTATCTCCATCCCAGGTCAGACCACTCATCCCATTCCTCCTGTCCCCTGACATCAAGAGGATGTTCCCATCCCCTAACTGCCACCTCATCACCTCACTCCACCCCCTGCCCCTCACCAGACCTCTCCACTCCCTGGGGCCTCAAGTCTCTCAAGGGCTAGGTGAGTCTTCTTTCACTGAGGCCAGTCAGGCAGTCCTCTGCTGTATATTCAACCTTGTCTTTGTTTGGATTGTTTCCTTAGTGGCAGGGTTTGATACAGCGTAGACTGGGTTGAACATTTTTATGCAACAGAAGATGGCATTTGTCTTCTAATATTCGCCATCAGGCCTGGCTCATCCACTTTTAATGGGACACAGAGATGACACATTGGGTTAAAATTGGCCACCAGAAATCAGTGCAACTCACAGACTGAAGATCACATGTTAAAAGAAAGTCTTTGGGTTTCAGGGCCTACATGAGCATATTTTACACAAAACTCCAACAGACTGGTCACACTGACTGCATTTCTGATGTGATTATTGAGATAGCAAAAACAGAGGTGAATACTGCCATCTCAGTTAATGGGAAGAAATCATAAATAACACCAAAAGCAGAGTGTGTGGATGCCAATGTTAAGGCTCAGTTCTCTTCATTATTATCTGTTAGATGATCAGGAAGGTTTGATGCATCTGATTTTTCCCTTATTTTTTGACATTTTCATGCATGTATACAATGAAATATAATAATATGATCTTCCAATTTTCCCTTCTTTCCCCCCATAGACCCCCCCCGTCCACTACACCCATCATGCCCCTTTCAACCTCTTTCTCTCTAGTTTTTGTAATAACCCAAGAAAAGGTTACCTACAGAAGATCAAGTCAGTCAAAATTTCACAGTAGATGCTTTAATTTATCTCCAGACCCCAGCCAACACTTAGTAAGAAGCTATAGAGAGTGGATAGTTATTGTAGAACAATTCTATACTGAGGATTTTAAATATTTTAATTACGGTTATTTTCTATGAAATTTCAATCCTAAATATCTATGTTCCAATTGCAAGGGCACCTACATACATAAAAGAAACCTTACTAAAGCTCAAAGCAAACATTGCACCTCACACAATAATAGTAGGAGATTTCAACACCCCACTCTTATCAATGGACAGATCATGGAAACAGGAATTAAACAGAGTCATAGACAGACTAGCAGAAGTTATGAACCAAATGGACTAAACAGATATTTATAGAACATTCCATCCTAAAACAAAAGGATATACCTTCTTCTCACCAACTCATGATACTTTCTCCAAAATTGACCATATAATCGGGCACAAAACAGACCTTGACAGATACAGAAAGATAGAAATAATCCCATGCGTCCTATCAGACAACCACAGGCTAAAGCTGGTCTTTAAAAACAATAAGGAAAGAACACCCACATATACATGGAAGTTGAATAATGCTCTACTCAATGATAACCTGGCCAAGGAAGAAATAAAGAAAGAAATTAAAGACTTCTTAGAATTTAATGAAAATGAAGGTACAACATACCCAAACTTATGGGACACAATGAAAGCTGTGCTAAGAGGAAAACTCATAGCGCTGAGTGCCTGCAGAAAGAAGAAGAATCAAGTAGAAACAAAAAGGACTATACAAAGATTCAACAGAACCAAAAGCTGGTTCTTTGAGAAAATCAACAAGATAGATAAACCCTTAGCCAGACAAACCAGAAGACACAGAGAGTTTGTCCAAATTAACAAAATCAGAAGTGAAAAGGGAGACATAACAACAGAATCAGAGGAAATTCAAAAAATCATCTGATCCCACTACAAAAGCCTATATTCAACAGAACTTGAAAATCTGGAAGAAATGGACAATTTCCTAGACAGATACCAGGTACTGAACCTAAATCAGGAACAGATAAACCATTTAAACAACCGCATACTCCTAACGAAATAGAAGCAGTCATTAAAGGTCTCCCAAACAAAAAGAGCCCAGATGGATTCAGTGCAGATTTCTATCAGACCTTCATAGAAGACCTCATACCAATACTATCCAAACTATTTCACAAAATTGAAACAGATGGAGCCCTACCGAATTCCTTCTATGAAGCCACAATTACTCTTATACCTAAACCACTCAAAGACCCAACAAAGAAAGAGAACTTCAGACCAATTTCCCTTATGATTATCGACGCAAAAATACTCAGTAAAATTCTTGCAAACCGAATCTAAAAACACATCAAAATAATCATCCATGATGATCAAGTAGGCTTCATTACAGGGATACAGGGATGGTTTAATATACAGAAAACCACCAGCGTAATCCACTATATAACCAAACTGAAAGATAAAAACCATATTATCATTTTATTAGATGCTGAGAAAGCATTTGACAAAATTGAACACCCCTTCATGATAAAAGTCCTGGAAAGAACAGGAATTCAAGGCCCATACCTAAACATAGTAAGAGCCATATATAGCAAACCAGTAGACAAAATTAAACTAAATGGAGAGAAACTTGAAGCAATCCCACTAAAGTCAGGGACTAGACAAGGTTGCCTACTCTCTCACTACTTATTCAATATACTACTCGAAGTTCTATCCAGAGCAACCACACAGTGAAAGGAGGTCAAAGGGATACGAATTGGAAAGGAAGAAGTCAAAATATCACTATTTGCTGATGATATGATAGTATATTTAAGTGATCCCAAAAGTTCCACCAGAGAACTACTAAAACTGATAAACACCTTCAGCAAAGTGGCTGGGTATAAAATTAACTCAAATAAATCAGTAACCTTCATCTACACAAAAGAGAAACAAGCTGAGAAAGAAATTAGTGATACCACACTCTTCCTAATAGTCCCAAATAATATAAAATACTTTGGTGTGACTTTAACCAAGCAAGTGAAAAATCTGTATGATAAGAACTTCAAGCCTCTGAAGAAAGAAATTGAAGATCTCAGAAGATGGAAAGATCTCCCATGCTCATGGATTGGCAGGAATAATGTAGTAAAAATGTCCATTTTACCGAAAGTGATCTATAGATTCAATGCAATCCCCATCAAAATTCCAATTCAATCCTTCATAGAGCTAGGCAGAACAATTTGCAAATTCATCTGGAATAACAAAAAACCCAGGATAGCTAAAATTATCCTCAACAATAAAAGGACTTCCTGGGGAATCACTATCCCTGAACTCAAGCAGTATTGCAGAGCAATAGTGATAAAAACTGTATGGTATTGGTACAGAGACAGACAGATAGACCAGTGGAATAGAATTGAAGACCCAGAAATGAACCCACACAACTATGGTCACTTCATTTTTGACAAAGGAGCCAAAACCATCCAATAGAAAAAAAGATAGCATTTTCAGCAAATGGTGCTGGTTCAACTGGAGGTCACCATGTAGAAGAATGCAGATTGATCCATTCTTATCACCCTGTACAAACCTTAAGTCCAAGTGGATCAAGGACCTCCACATCAAACCAGATACACTCAAACTAATAGAAGAAAGGGTGGGAAAGAATCTCGAACACATGGGCACTGGAGAAAATTTCCTGAACAAAACACCAATGGCTTATGCTCTAAAATCAAGGATCAACAAATGGGATCTCATAAAACTGCAAAAGTTCTGCAAGGCAAAGGACACTGTTGTTAGGACAAAACAGCAACCATCAGATTGGGAAAAGATCTTTACCAATTCTACAACTGGTAGAATTATATCCAAAATATACAAAGAACTCAAGAAGTTAGACCGCAGGGAGACAAATAACCCTATTAAAAATGGGGTTCAGAGTTAAACAAAGAATTCACAGCTGAGGAATGTCAAATGGCTGAGAAACACCTAAAGAAATGTTCAACATCTTTAGTCGTAGGGGAAATGCAGATCAAAACAACCCTGAGATTTCACCTCACACCAGTGAGAACGGCTAAGATCAAAAACTCAGGTGACAGCAGATGCTGGTGAGAATATGGAGAAAGAGGAACACTCCTCCATTGTTGGTGGGATTTCAGACTGGTACAACTATTCTGGAACTCAGTCTGGAGGTTCTTCAGAAAATTGGACATTGTACTGCCTGAGGACCCAGCTATACCTCTCTTGGGCATATACCCAAAAGATGCTCCAATATATAACAAAGACACATGCTCCACTATGTTCATAGCAGCCTTATTTATAATAGCCAGAAGCTGGAAAGAACCCAGATGCCCTTCAACAGAGGAATGAATAGAGAAAATGTGGTACATCGACACAATGGAGTACTACTCAGCTATCAAAAACAATGACTTTATGAAATTCATAAGCAAATGGATGGAACTGGAAAATATCCTGAGTGAGGTAATCCAATCACAGAAAAACACACATGGCATGCACTCATTGATAAGTGGATATTAGCCCAAATGCTCAAATTACCCTAGATGCACAGAACACATTAAACTCAAGAAGGATGACCAAAATGCGAATGCTTCACTCCTTCTTAAAAAGGGGAACAAGAATACACTTAGGAGGGGATAGGGAGGCAAAGTTTAGAACAGAGACTAAAGGAACACCCATTCAGAGCCTGCCCCACATGTGGCCCATACATATACAGCCACCAAACTAGATAAGATGGATGAAGCAAAGAAGTGCAGGCTGACAGGAATCGAATGTAGGTCTCTCCTGAGAGACACAGCCAGAATACAGCAAATACAGAGGCGAATGCCAGCAGCAAACCACTGAACTGAGAACAGGATCCCCGTTGAAGGAATCAGAGAAAGGACTGAAAGAGCTGAAGGGGCTTGAGACCCCATGTGAACAACAATGCCAACCAACCAGAGCTTCCAGGGACTAAGCCACTACTGAAAGACTATACATGGACTGACCCTGGGCTCCAACCTCATAGGTAACAATGAATAGCCTAGTAACGGCACCAGTGGAAGGGGAAGTCCTTGGTCCTGCCAGGGCTGGACCCCCACTGAATGGGATTCTTAGGGAAAGTCGGTAATGTGGGGAGGATGGGAAGGGGAACACCCATATAGAACAGGAGGGAAGGGGTTAAGGGGATGTTGGCCTGGAAACCAGGACAGGGAATAACATTTGAAATGTAAATAAGAAATACCCAATTTAATAAAGATGGGGAAAAATAAAAAAAAGATTATTTTCTAATATGTTACTAAATGGTGAACTTCGTTATCTAGAAAGTTGGCTCTAAAATATTCTCTGAGAACTCCAGAAAGCCAGCATTGTACCTGAAGCCGTTTATTTTCCGAGTTTCCATTGTTTCTTTCCCACCATAATGGCAAAGTCAATCACTGAAGAATAAAAAACCATATACAAATAAGCAAAAATATTTTTTTGCAAGTGACATCACAAAAAATAAGTTATGGGATTTCATTTAATTCTTTAAAAAAATTTTATATCTCATGGGATTTTTGATCCAAACCTTTTTGAGAACTCATTGCCATTCTAAATTCAGTGTTATGTAATTCATTTCTATTAATATAGTAAATAAATCCCATTTTAAATATCTTTATGCACACAGTACTTCATCCATCATTGATGGTAATCACATTGCTTTCATCAATTTTCCTAAGGCCAAAAATCTCTTATCCTGTTTTGAAAGGCAGGTAGTCATAAAATAACTAATTAAAAGCAGACAGTTTTCTGATAGAATAGAAAATATATGTGTATAAATTATGATAATAATTATACTAAGAGACATAGAACTCAATGTTAAACCAGGCCAGCTCTGTCCAGAATGCTGCCTTTTAGAGGCATAAACTCTGTCACTAATTTCTGTGTTTAACGGGAAATTGCCCAATGGAGGTCAAGGGACCTTGGATATATTTTTTGGTGTATGTATCTTCTGACACATTTTTGACCTTAAATTCAAGAGAAATCAGTGACTATTTTACATTAGAGATATATACTTAATATTCATTTATATAATTTATTTCTTGTGGGGTGTGTTATGTTTTGCATGGTGCATGCATGGGTGTGAGTATCCCTGTGGACACTGGGACATTAGTTGTCTGCCTCTAATGGTGGTATTCTTCCTTCATTGCCTTGAAAGCTTGCCCAAGGTTGTTGGTACGCAATCTCTTAATATCTGTTTGCCCTCAAGCCCCTCTACCCCATCTCCAGATTAGATGCACATGCAGCCATAGCATGTGGCTTTTAAAATGAATGCCAAAGAGCCATTGTCAGTTCCTCTTGTTTGTAGCGTAAGTGCTTTTGCCCAGGGTCTATCTTCCCAGCCTCAGATATATACTTTATCCAAATGACTTGCTTATAGACAACACACTCCTTTTTATCCACAGGAATCAGTTTACCATCAGAAGCTTGTTGTCTGGAGACCTTCTTAAATTCTCTGTTATACATGGCATCTTGGTTATAATATGTTAATATAGATACACAGTTACTATATGGACTAAATGTAGAAGCTCTTCTGACAGGGTCAGAACCTACCTTGGACTATCAAAATCAGTAATCTTGTGAATCCATTCATACACACACACACACACACACACACACACACACAAGCTTGCTGTTCTGATGTGTGAAACAGAAAAACACACTCGCAAATGATTTCTAAAAAGTTACTTTTCTAGTGTTTGATATCATTTACTCCTTTAATTTTGACAGAAAACAAGAAAATATTGACTGATATCTCAAAAAAGAAATGGATGGAGTGGGCAATATCTGTGGAGTGAGCATGTAATTACCTAGATCTAAAATAGCTTGCCTCTTATAGTTTTTCTCTATTCTCCAGCCCTCCTCCATTGCTCTTTCCACATCTGTACTCTCCCCTTTCTTTTCTTTCTACTTGTCTTGAGTTTCTTTTTCCACTGTAGTTGCTCAATAAGTGTTTGATAAGTTGCCCTGAAAGAATCTACATGCTAAAAGTAATCGGATTATGAAACCCCTTCACATTTATGAGATAACCAAAGGTAAGATTGAAAGAATTGTTAATATTGCCAAGACCGTTACTGCTAGACTTTATACTACATACGTACATAAAATATAGCATAGCAGTTTTATAAATCAATGACCAATTGAAATATAGTAGTTCTGGAAAGATTAAAAAAGTCATATTGCTAACGCATTTGGAAAATTGTTGAACATGAAAAACATTAACTTTCTTATTTTTTTTTTTAGAAAAATGTAGACTAAGAATAATGTATTTGTGGACTGGTGAGATGGCCCAGGGAGTAAAGTTTCTTGTTATCAACATGAAAGCCTGAGTTTGATACCTGGAACCCTCATGGTAAAAGAAGGAAACCAACTCTGATTTCTCTGATTTCTCAGGTACCATAGCAGGTACATGTAAACTTACAGTGAATGGTAGGTAGAAAGATAGATAGACAGATAGACAGACAGACAGACAGACAGACAGACAGACAGACAGATAGATAGATGAAGGTAGATATTAAGAAGAAAGTTTAAAATGCCAATTTTGTGTTAACATTAAAAGGTTAGAGTCACTTGCTATCTTCATGTATCAACCCCTAAAATATTTGCAACATGAACCTCTATTAAAAGAGCATCAGAAAACAAACAAATGAGTCTCTTGACACTGAATCCAGCAAAGCTGGAAATACCCCAAACCATGGACTTTAAATAATCACAGGGCTTCAGGATTTCTCTTTGCACTGCTATAAAGCCTGAAAATCACTCACTCAAAAAGAAGTATGTGAATGATGTAGTAATCATGAGAAGACAAAGAGTGTAATGAATATTTTGGAATTACTACTATATTATAGATATCTGATGTCTTTTTATCTTTGGTTGAAATAATTTATTTTTCTTATAGAATTTAATTATGGTTTCCCTTCCCACTCCTCTTTCCAGTCCCTCCCCATCTCTCCTCCCATCTGGCTCTCCTCCTTTTCTGCCTCTCCTTAGAAGACAGATACACATCTAAGGACTAATAACAAAGCAAAATACAATAAGTTAAAAGAAAAATCAAACAAATCAGAATAGGGCAAAACAAACAAATAGATGGAAAAGAATAAGAAACAGACATAGATGCAGAGTCACACATGTTTGCACACATAGGAATACCATAAAAGCACTATAATGAAAACTATAATATGTATGTAAAGGGCCCATAATGTTTTAAAAAATTCCTGATATGACATTATGAGAAAAAGAACTTGCAATGAACTGTTGAGTTCATTTTGTGTTGTCCATCTACTACTGAACATGGGGCCTACACTTAAGAGTGCTTTGTTTCTCTAGTTGTTCCTCCCTCAGAGAAAACTAAATTCTTATTTAAATTCTCATTTGCAAGTGCTCATCAATTGGAGATCGTTTCTGAATTAGAGATATAGAGCATGCGTCCACCTCTTTTAGTTTTCGGACACCATCTGGTGCCGAATCATTCAAGCTCTGTGTATGTGACCTCAGTTTCTGCGAGTTTGCATGTACATCAACCCTGTTGATTTAGAAAGCCTTCTTTCTTTGGTGTCTTCCATCTCCCCTGACTCCTAACTCTTTTTATGGCAACTTCCACACCATTCCCTGAGCACAGAGTGGAGGGATTTGATGGAGACATTCTGTTTCGTGCTGAGTGTTCCAAGGTCTCTAACTCTCTGCATAATGTCTGGCTGTGGGTTTCTGTATTTGTCCCCATCTTGCTGGCGTTGAGCAAGCAAGCCCCTTACTTATGAGTTCAGTGGAATGTCATTGAGAGACATTTAATGATGTCTTTTATTGGATGAATTTCTACTACTCACAAAATAATGTATTTATAAAATCTAACTTAAATCAAGTGTAAAGGATCCTCTAAAAGGGGGATCGAGTATTAACACTTTTGGGTTAATAAACAGCAGGAAGTATTCTAAAGTTAATATGTAAATCTAGTTGGAAGGTAACCTGAATGGTCTTAAGTGTGTCCTTAAAGAATTTCGCTGTACTTTACTTATCTGTACAGTAGGAAGATGAATCAAGGTAACAGAAAGTATTATATTTCATAGGCATGAGTCATAGAGACTTCCTGTGATTTCCTCACTATTTAATCCAACTTCTAAAAACCATGAAGCCCTCTGCTTATTACTATATTCTTAAGTATTAGCCACAGGGTCAGAAAGATAGCTGAACAAATAAAGATGATTGCCACCAATCTTGATGACTTGAATTTGATCCCCCAAACCTACCAGGTTGAAGGACAGAATAAATATAACCAAAGGCTGCCTCTAGCATCTTCATGCCCACCTTGGAGCATTTGTCAACCTCCACATACATTCATATAATAATAATAATAATAATAATAATAATAATAATAATAATAATAAAAACAACAATAAGTCAAATAAATAACAGTAGTGATCCTTTAAATTTTAGCCAAGAAAGTGGAGAGGGTGCCTCTCATATTTCCACATGTACATTTTACTTCATGATCATAAGTAGTAGATTGGGAAAAAATCAACGTAATCAACTCTTCTACATTTTCATCTATTGTTTGATCTTTATTCTATCTATTTTTAATCAAAGCAATGCTACATGCATGTGTATGTTTGGAGATCAGACAACCCTTAGCCTTTTCCCTGACAATTATCTCCATAAGAATTCATTTCTGGAAAGAAAACATGTCCTAATATTGCAGAAATAAACCTATGTTCTAAAGTGAGTTAATGTTTGTATTTTTCCCCCAGTAATTTCATGGCTTACCATACATTTTTCTAAATTCTATGAATACACTACATCAACATGATAGTTTGGAAATGTCCTTGAGGTTATAGATTTGTAAATAATCAAGTGAGAAATTTTTTTTTTCTGGAGTGGAGGGAATTTAATTCTAGCATCTGTTCTGCCATTTCCCTTCCCTGCTTTCAGAACAAACCATACATAACATTTTGAGATACGTTCTTTTTCAAGTGAAAAATCTAGTCTCACTGGCAATTAAGAACCCCCAAATTTTTTATTTTTTTATTGGATTTTTTATTTACATTTCAAATGTTATCCCCTTTCCCAGTTCCCTATCCATAAATCCCCTATCCCATCCCCCTCCCTCTGCTTCTATGAAGGGGTTCCCCCACCCATCCACCCACCCCTTCCTGCCTTCCTGCCATGACATTTCCCTACATTGGGGCATCAAACCTTGGCAGGACCAAGGGCTTCTCCTCCCATTGGTGCCCAACAAGGCCATCCTCTGCTACATAAGCAGCTGGAGCCATGAGTCTTTCCATGTGTACTTTTTGGATGGTAGTTTATTCATAGGAGGAAATACAAAGTTTGGAGCAGAGACTGAAGGAATGGCCATTCATAGCCTGTCCCACCTGGGGATCCAGCCCATATATATATACAGCCGCCAAACCCAGACAATATTGCTGATGTCAAGAAGTGCATGCTGATAGGAGTGTGATATAGCTGTCTCCTGAGAGGCTCTGCCAGAGCATGACAAATACAGCAGCAGATACTCACAGCTAACCATTGAACTGAGAACAGGGTCCCCATTGGAGGAGTTAGAGAAAGGATTGAAGGAGCTGAAGGGGTTTGCAACCCTCTAAGAACAATAATACTGACCAACCAGAGCTCCCAAGATCCCCAAATTTTAAAGGTGTAGATGTTGTAGACATTACTTTTTTGATGATTTAATGCATCTCCTTCTCTCCCCTTTTTTCTCCCACCCACTCCTATTAACCCACATCTTTTCTCTCTGTGTGTGTTCCCCATGACTTTTGGTTTAGCAATAGAATCTATTTAGTTTAAACAGGGCAATCTCTGAGCGTGTTGATTGGGAACATCCACTGGAGCCCTTTGGAGTCATCAATGATTTCAATATAGCTGTAGGCAATGATTTTCTTTCACTGAATTGATTCATAAGGAAGGGGTAGGGAACCTGTGAATCCCTTCCTCCACCCCTATCTTGCTGTTGATTGGTATGGTCTAGTGTAGACTCACTGCAGCCATCCATTGCTTTTGAAAGTTTGTGATTGCAACCGTTCAGTGGCCCTAGAAAGTTCTATCTCCTTTTTTTTTTTTTGCAATGTTTCTTGAGTCTTGGAGTAAATGGAACAAAGTCCAAAGCCTAGACTTTTAAAGACACCTACAAAAATAATATAAAATGGACTTCTTTAGTTAGTTCAATCATAAACTCTGAGTATTTGATGAATTGTAGCTTCAAACTGTCAAGCTTTAGTTATTCAAGTGACATGTATTAATTCCTTCTCATTTCCATAAAACATAAATTATGAGTTTTTTTATATTTTGTCACTGTATAAGAACCTATAGAAAAATCTCTCTTACGAAATGTTGGTAGTGCTCTGATGTTAACTTTGATGTTAACATTAATTCTTGAATTTCCAAATAATTCATAACATTGATGCTCTATCAAGATGATATGCACAGTAGTTGAGTCAAGTAAACTGCTATTTTTTTTTTACTGGAAATCATCTCTTAACAATTCATAGCTCTATTATGCTAAAACAATATTTTTACTTCATTTTTCTTAAATGTATCCCATGCACTCAAGATGAGATGATGCCATCAATTTTCTCCCATGGTAAAATGCTGAAAATGTTCCCTGACTCCACTACATTTAAGCATCCTAACTGGTTACCCGGTAACTCACCAAGACTGACTTCATCTCTTGGTGCCAATCAGGAAGATTAAAGTTGAGATTGCTGGAAACATCGTCGTTTTCGTAAGACTGAAATCTCTGTGCAGCAAAGGACCATGTATGATCTGAGAGCAATACATAATGGCAGACCTTGATGGGTTTCAGGCGTGAAAGCATGAACCCAGGAGTGGGTGATATTTAGGCTGAAGCTGCTGATGAGAGATGGTACTGTGTTCCTTGCTCTCCATTCCATCATCGTGAGTGTGGCATCACCATTACCGAGCAATCTGTTTCTGGGAAAGTTTCAATCCCCACTGTGAGAGTCTTTGAAGGCAAACTTGCTCAGTAGCCCCCAATAAAATGAAAAGCATGTTTAAATGCCATTTGTTTCCAAATTGTATTTTTACTAAATTCAGCTGATACACTTGATAAAAGAACTAGGATTTCCTTTTCATTTGGTTCTTCCTAATGCCTATACACCAAGAAAGAAAAAAAGCCCCTCGTGTTCTGTTAGATAATTTATTAAAAAAAAAGTGTAACTAACAAAATATAAGGAACATTTATTTGAGAGCTAAATCTCAGACATAGGAAGACAGGGTAGACATTTGAAGTATTGTGAAGATATTGCTGTTTTAGGCTGGTTTCTTCTCATAGTTAGATGAAGGCACCACTGTAAACCATTAGCTAAGGTTTAGCCTTTTAATCGTCTTTCCTTAATGCCACACATAGGAAGTTGTGTGCTATTGTTTAGAACAGAGCATTCAGTGCAGGTCCTTACTTTGAATCTTTGCTTTGCAGCTGGCGGAGCTCTTTTGAAGGTTGTTTCGTTTGGCGGAAGTAGAGGTTGGTTGATAAGGTAAGTCACTGGGGGCAAGGTTTTGGAAAGTTCTAGAGCCTCTGGATCGAATGTATTTTTTTTGTGCTCTTTTGGTCCATGATTACATGAAGAGCCAATGAGCTCAAGACTCCTATCATGGGCCACACCTCCTTACCACTTGTCTTTCCCACCATGGCAGACCCAAATCTTCTCCAAACTGAACCTTTTCCCTAAAGTCATTTTCGTTGGTTTTTTTTTTTTTTTTGGTTGGCTTTTTTTTTTGTTTGTTTGTTTGTTTGTTTTTTGTCGAAAACAATTAATAAAGAATGTTATAATGGCTACCCAACTTCTGTAACATATGGGCTTCATGTAATAAATCATGTATACTTTGCCTTCATTATCACGAAATGCAAGCAATGATTGCATTGAACTTGAGAGAGTGCTCAAGGTCGTGAACTGATGAATCCTTAAGCTCCTTTCTTTATCTCCCTGCGATCTGTCCGTGAAAACAAACAAGCAAACCAAAAAGGAAGTAAAGCAAATAGAGTAAGAAATGGGTGGGGAAAGGCACAAAGGAGGTGTGGTAAACACCTATAAATTTTAGAGAATCTTGGGTTTACGGTCTGTCTGTTCTCATTCCAAATAAAACAGGACATACAAGCATACAAGCATCTTATAAAGCTGAGAGGATCTCTGGATTAACTGTGCCTGAAAGACTGGCTTGCCTCAAGAGACCACTATCTGACTGAGGATTTTGTTGGGAGGAGTCACATCAAAAGGCAAGGAAAGATCTAGCAAAGAGACTCTTGACGATCTTCTCCACGGAACAAACGCTACCTTGTAGTAAGAAGTTGGGGCGTTCCCAGGATATGCTGTGGTTGGCAGCTGTAAATACCCCAAATGACCATTGACACTCAGAAACGAGGTCTAAGTGATTCCATTTGAAATATGATTTCGAGCAGCACTTTTCAAAGCCTCAACATTATTTAGAAAAACTTTATAAAAATGCTGCCCCTGACATCGCCCCCTCCCCCCCGGACCCCCATGCAGCTGTTTGTTTTTTGCACAGGAAAAGGCAGGTTTTTCGCTTTTCTGATTCATCTTAAGAACAAACTACTCTAAAATGATTTAGAGAATGTGGTAGATCACTAATCTCTCCATGTTTAATAGGATAATACAAACCGATAGAGCTTCAGTTACCCAATAAGGAAAAGATCTTCTGCCATCATGTGGAATGTTGGAGAATCTTCGGCTTGATCTTTCTGCTCCTTTGCAGGCTACCCTGCGACAGGAATTACAGTTTTAGACAGAGGTGACGCTTGGAGCACAGGGAAGAGTGGTTAACTGAGGAAATGTTTTTCCAAAAATTACATCTTGATAGTACAGATTTCACGAGACAGATTTAGGGAAAACCGGACAGAACAAATAAACAAAGTGAAAAGGATTACTTCAACCTGAAAAACATAGGAAACAGAAGATGATTTCCTGGTCTCATCTCTTCTTTTTCTACAAGGGATTTTTTTAAAGGGCAAAATACCACTATGTTACATGCCTATTTTTTATTACTGTTATTAGTATGAGTGCTATTAGTGTCAGAAAATACTAAAACCCTAATCAGGGTTACTGATGCTCTCTTACTTTCTTTCAACAATCTATTCTCATCTCAGCATAGTTATTAAAGACGTTTTTTTTCTGTTTTCCTCTCCCAAATTTCCATTTTTACCGGTTTTCAAGAGAAGCGGCAAGATGACCCACTTCTCTGAAATAAAGGTCAGAGAGGGACCTCCTGCCGACAGAGTGAAAAGACTTGATTTTTACCTGCCACGCAGGGACCCCATTTCAAAGGAATGTTTTTGACCTGGCTGTCATTCACGCTTAATTTATATGCTAGAGAGGAGCTTAACCAGATGCCACATATTTCTTGCTGAAGTGATTCATCATATTCTACAAGCCATACAATCACCTCTCAAAATGGGAAGAGAAAGTGGAAGAAAGACGACAGAATTGGACAGCGTTCAACAAAAGTAGGAGTGGATCCAAATTATCCTTTATTATTAGGGTGGGAGGATGTCTGGAGCAGGGAAGACTGTTACCCACTGCTGCTGACTTTGCAAATTCTTTTATAAAAGTAAAATTTCCTGGTTTTCTTCCCCCCTGGAGGAAAATTATCTATACGTAGTTGGGCTTATAATGCAATGCAATTTCCCACTGCTTCTGATTTTGCCCACAGATTACATCTCTTTCCTCCTGGAAATGCCTTATGGGAAACTCACTTTTTCTCCCAAATTACACAACTCGAGAAGCAAAGGGGTTAAAGCTATTTCTTTCGGTGAAGGGAAAGTTGTCTCCTGCACATATATCTCAGTCACCAAGGAGAAATGTTCCGCCAGATTAGGTTGATTGAAAAACTCAGCTGATAAGGAAGAGAAGGAGGAAGTACCTGGCTCTGGGCCCCTCATCCCTTCCTTGGTCACTCTAATTTTAAACCGGGGCTCCCAACTCCCGTTTCCAGTGGGCTCATCTCCAACAGAATTATATACGAACGGCAATGTAAACACCCAAATCTCTACATTTTTTCCCTTAAATATACACAATCTATTTTAAACTCACTTGTGCAGGCGTAGTATTTGTAAACATGCACATATTTTCCCATGGACATAATTAGGATAAATGTGTTGAAATAGAGATAGCAAAGAATATGAGATATCTATTCAAACATCAACTAATAGCTTCTTTTTCCTCTTCCTCTTATTATACATCTTATATATGGGCAGTCGCTGACATATAATAATATCTTTTGTGACAATCAGGCACCAAGAATTTGTAAGACTGTTGGAAATTTATGACAAATGGTCATGAGCTTAGTCAGCTTATGGAAAATTTGCTTAAACAAGAATGGGTGCGTGTGTGTGTGCGTGTGTGTGTGTGTAGACCAAAGAACAATCATGGGTGTCATTATCTGGTATTCTATCCACCTCTTTTGAACTAGGGTCTCCTGGAACTTGCAAGGTGGGATTGGCTGGTTGGCTGGCAAGTCCCAGAATCCACCTGTCTCCATTTCTTCTTTGTACCATCACACTTACTCCTCTTATATACATAGTTTCCCAGCATCAAACTCAGATCCTCCTGGTTTCAAGGCAAATACTTTAACAACCGATTCATTCCCCCAGCAGGGAGATTCATTCACTTGACATGTATTACATAACCAATCCCAGTGTTGGCTGTGGGATAAATGCAGGAGGACAGCAATATTAAACAGCAAGGAGAGACTTGCTCTTCCGCTGCGGAGTCTTACAATTACATGTCAATCATGGTTGTCTGACCACTGGGTCACTGGTAGCAAGAAGCCAATCTGAGCTGGGAACATATCCCGATGCTTCAGTTTTTATTAATGATTTTTATCTGGAATCTTTAGTTATAAGCTAAGTTCCTAGAAGACAAGGGTGAAATATTCTCTGAGTCATGTTTCAAGCCTTCAATAAAACATTCTGTCCACTGGAGATGCTCAGTGTGTGTTTATCACAATGACTGAGAGATAAAGAGCTGAGAAAGGGTATGGGAATGTTGTTGAGTTGCCTCGGAACAGGGGAGAGAAGCCCAGACAGGAAAAAATAAATAGCCAAACCAAACAGAAATTATATCAGAATGGGCAAATTTCTGATATTAGTTGTCATGTCTCCTTTGCTGGGACCCATTTAAACAGCTTATAGACAGGAATCCATTATCCGGTCAATTCACTCTGTGCTCCCAAAAGTTACTTGTTGAGAATGAAATATTTAAACACACCCTAGGCTTTGCATATATGGCTTTCTGGTTTCGCTTCTAAAGCCAGAGGGCAAAGATCTTACCACTCTTTCTTTAGCTCATGGGAGAGCAGCTCACTCTTCTCTCCCACTATTAATTAAGAATCACTACGTCAATGGCTACTTGTCATGGATTCTTTGTAGGCTAGCTGAAACTATATCCGGGATGTTTTGTGTTATTTCATTCAAATATTGACACACAATCAATGCACGTGCTTTAAAGTGAAAATAAGGACCTACATGTCCACTTGATGATCCACAACAAATGTAAGGAACAGCTGAGGCCCACAAATATCCCCTCTGGAGATCGTGAAGAACTATATAATACTCTTCAAAACAGGGACTGGGTCTTTAATAGCATGACTCATTTTAAACTGCAGATATTTATAAAACATTTTCTGGTAGTAACAAATTTATCTCCATTGTTATAATAATAGAAAAAAAACCTGACCTGAGTTATCTGTAGATCTTTATCGATTAAAAAAATCAAATGGGTCTTAATGGATCGTCTTCCGTTATTGTGGCGGGAAGAAGTGAAAGAAAGGCTTCTCTACTTTTATGGGAGAATGAGTTTAAGTGAATTAAAGTGTAAATTGTTTTGAAAAACAAAGTACAATAACAAATGCCATACAGCCCATGTAACATTTTTTCCTCAATGAACACGATACTTGGGATTCTAGGGACTTTTGTTGCTAAGCGCTGGGAAGGCAATTACAGTAATGGAGAGATTGTTCGATGTGACAGTGATGACAGAGACTTGGCTAACTTCTGAGATAAGCCGCGCAAGAAGCAGGTTTGCTCTATTTTTACTTTTCGATACACAACGTAGAAAATTCCTATTGATTTCCATGTTTCTATGTACTTACCTCTGCGAATCTCTGAGAGTGTCTCAGTGTAGCAAATAGCACAGCAATATCAACACACACACACACACACACACACACACACACACACACACACACAAACACACAACTTGGCCTATGTCTAAGTAAAAGCAACAAAAAAATCTAATTTTTTTGTATCTCTCTGTCTGTGCATGTATGTGTGTGTGTGTGTGTGTGTGTGTGTGCATATGTTTGTATGTGTGTGGTGTATGTGTGTGTGTGTGCATATGTTTGTATGTGTGTGGTGTATGTGTGTGTGTGTGTGTTTTACTGCCTTGAAGGTCATGCTGTAAAGCCTTGGAGTTCCTAGATTTTCTTCATTATGAGATGAGACACAGAAAGAAAAATTCATTACAAATCAAATCTCCCTCTGGTGTTCTCCGGATATTAAAGAAGAGGGAAGCCCCACGCTTCCTGTGAAAGACATGCGGGTTTCAATGAAAAAGCACCTGCCCTGTTTTCACCATGTAGACTGAGGCGCACAAACATTTGCTGTCAATCGGGAATGAGACTGCTGTGTCTCCTTCACGAGACAGTGAAATAAGCAGTTGAATGGGAAGCATGTTTATCCAGGGGCATAAATGGCCTCAAGGCTCTCCTCAGTTTTCACAACTGCTCCTCGGATATTTTCAAAAACTTCAGCCTGTGTTGCTGTGGCCAAGTTGAAAGGCAAAGTTTACCAGCAGCCATGAGTTACACAGTGAGCTGGAATCTATACAGGAATGTTTCAGAGTTTATGTTGTAGCAAGTCCTTGGCAATGCAGTGTGCAGTGTGTATGTGTGTTTGGAATGAGTGCTAACGCAGGTGTTTCGAGAACACTATGTGCCTTAACTCAGAATTCAGTAACTGTAGCCTGCTGGCATAGATCACTTAAATTCTGAGTGATGTTTTAAAATTTAGATGATGATGGCTGTGTGAGGAAAAGAAAAACAATAAACTTGGAGCTTCTATACAAAGACAGCTCTTGGTTCAAAAAGTTAAAAACCAGATCTCAAGGGACAGAGAAGACAAGAAAACATGTGCTGTGTCACTCACCAAGTACATATTTTTTCTTCTTTCATCAAGAAATTTTCAACAACTGTTTCTTGATTCTGTCAGAAAAAAATGATAAATAGTATTTTAAACGTCATAATCAAGTAAGCTGGATGGGATCTGAAAAATAATGTGTGCTATAACTGAACGTACACTGGTGATACAGGACGAGATGCTACACAGTCAGTCAGTTCATTCTGCCTTAGAGTTCACTCAGAGAAGCCATTCTTTCTCTCTGTGTCTCTGTCTCTGTCTCTGTCTCTGTCTCTGTCTCTGTCTCTCTCTCTCTCTCTCTCTCTCTCTCTCTCTTCCCCGTATATGTGTGTGTTTGTGTGTATGTGTGTTCTGCTGTGTGTGTGTATGTGTGTGTGTGAGTGTGTGTGAGTGTGTGTGTGTGTGTGTGTGTGTGTGTGTGTGTGTAGTAAGGAACTGGCTTGTCCAGTTGTAACCCACTATTTATTGGAATTCTTGTATTCCTTTAGTGAATTAGGTAATTCTTTACATGTTCTTCATAAAATTTCTTTATCAAATATTCAGTTTTCAAACACATTTCATTGGTCTATAGTGTATCTCTTCATTTATTTCATAGTACCTTAAAAAAAAGTTTGCAGGGGAGGGAGTCCCGGTGAGCATCATATTCATTGATGAAGGATGGTGGTTTTTAGTCTAAGCTATCTTTGCTTAAACCCAAAGCCATAAAGAACTTTCTCTGAGAAATTTTGAGTTGATCTTTTTACATTTACTAAATAAAACCTATGTTTTGTGGTAACCCATTATAAAGGTCAAATTTCATATGTAGTGAAATATATAGTCCAATATTTTTCTTCTGTACATTGTTAGTCAATTTTACCAGGACCATTTAACAGAAGGCTGCCTTATACTTCACTGCATCTTTTTATGTGGCTGTCAATGCTCCTTCTCTCTGTATACATCCATCCATTTCTTGACCATCTACTTTTCTTCTATAATGTCTTTTTCCTGATCTCAAGTTTCCCTCTGAATTAGCTACAGTAGCTTAGGTATGTCATGAAGTTGTTCCTAGGAGCTCATTTCAAAACGCTTTGTGGCTTGTTAGTCACTTGCACCTACTTGTCAAGTTCCAAAACAAAGAAATTCCCCGGGAATTTTCACTGAGATGGTTCTGAGTAAATAACTCATATTTTTGAATGATGGTACCATGTAGCATTATATAATTGAATTCATAGCTACAATGATATTTTGTGTGGCTGTTCCCTGAGAGGTTTTACCAGCACCCAACCAATCCAGATGCAGATATTCACAGCCAACCATTGGACAGAGCCCAGGGACCACAATGGAAGAGCTAGGGGAAAAATTAAAGGAGCTGAGGGTAACCCCATAGGAAGAAAAGTTCCAGCTAACCGGACCACCCAGAGCTCCCAGAGACCAAACCACCAATCAAATAGTACACATGGAGGGACCCATGGTTCCAGCTGCATATGTAGCAGAGGAACACCTTATCTGGAATCAATGGGGGCAGAGGCCCTTGGTTATGGAGAGGCTTGATGCCTCAGCATAGGGGGATGATAGAGGGGTGAGGCCGTAGGGAGTGGGTCAGGAGCACCCTCACAGAAGCAAAGGGGAGGAGGGAGAGGGAGGATGAGATGGTAGGGGGTGGAGGGCTAACTTGGAAGGGGGATATCATTCAAAATGTAAATGAATGAAAGGATTAATACAACATAAAAATAAAAGAGATGTTTTGAAATTACATGGCTAAATAAAACTTTATATAAATTGACAGTAAATATGTCAAGGGTCAGGGTCATATCATGATCACCTTTTAAATCCTTGTCTTTAACCAAATGACGAGGAGTTAAACAATGGACCATTAAAAAGCATATATTCTGACACCCGCGGATCCCAGCCCGCAGCAGCTCTCTGCTCCCAGACCCGGTGAGAGAGAGACCCAACCGCCTGGTCAGGTGGGCACTCCTGAGGCTGCAGAGCAGAAGAGACCACCAACACTGCTCACCCCTGCCCGCATCCCTGGCCCAAGAGGAAACTGTATAAGGCCTCTGGGCTCCCGTGGGGGAGGGCCCAGGAGCGGCAGGACCCCTGCCTGAGACACCGCCGGAACCTGATAGAAACAGACCGGATAAACAGTTATCTGCACCCAAATCCCGTGGGAGGGAGAGCTAAACCTTCAGAGAGACAGACAAGCCTGGGAAACCAGAAGAGACTGCTCCCTGCACACACATCTCGGACGCAAGAGGAAAAAGCCAAAGACCATCCGGAACCCTGGTGCACTGAAGCTCCCAGAAGGGGCGGCACAGGTCTTCCTGGTTGCTGCCGCTGCAGAGAGCCCGTGGGCAGCACCCCACGAGCGAACTTGAGCCTCAGGACCACAGGTAAGACCAAATTTTCTGCTGCAAGAAAGCTGCCTGGTGAACTCAAGACACAGGCCCACAGGAACAGCTGAAGACCTGTAGAGAGGAAAAACCACACGCCGGAAAGCAGAACACTCTGTCCCCATAACTGACTGAAAGAGAGGAAAACAGGTCTACAGCACTCCTGACACACAGGCTTATAGGACAGTCTAGCCACTGTCAGAAATAGCAGAACAAAGTAACACTAGAGATAATCTGATGGCGAGAGGCAAGCGCAGGAACCCAAGCAACAGAAACCAAGACTACATGGCACCATCGGAGCCCAATTCTCCCATCAAAACAAACATGGAATATCCAAACACACCAGAAAAGTAAGATCTAGTTCCAAAATCATTTTTGATCATGATGCTGGAGGACTTCAAGAAAGACATGAAGAACTCCCTTAGAGAAAAAGTAGAAGCCTAGAGAGAGGAATCGCAAAAATGCCTGAAAGAATCGCAAAAATCCCTGAAAGAATTCCAGGAAAACATAAATAAACAAGTAGAAGCCCATAGAGAGGAGACACAAAAATCCCTGAAAGAATCCCAGGAAAACACAATCAAACAGTTGAAGGAATTAAAAATGGAAATAGAAGCAATCAAGAAAGAACACATGGAAACAACCCTGGATATAGAAAACCAAAAGAAGAGACAAGGAGCTGTAGATACAAGCTTCACCAACAGAATACAAGAGATGGAAGAGAGAATCTCAGGAGCAGAAGATTCCATAGAAACCATTGACTCAACTGTCAAAGATAATGTAAAGCAGAAAAAGCTACTGGTCCAAAACATACAGGAAATCCAGGACTCAATGAGAAGATCAAACCTAAGGATAATAGGTATAGAAGAGAGTGAAGACTCCCAGCTCAAAGGACCAGTAAATATCTTCAACAAAATCATAGAAGAAAACTTCCCTAACCTAAAAAAAGAGATACCCATAGACATACAAGAAGCCTACAGAACTCCAAATAGATTGGACCAGAAAAGAAACACCTCCCGTCACATAATTGTCAAAACACCAAACGCACAAAATAAAGAAAGAATATTAAAAGCAGTAAGGGAAAAAGGTCAAGTAACATATAAAGGGAGACCTATCAGAATCACACCAGACTTCTCGCCAGAAACTATGAAGGCCAGAAGATCCTGGACTGATGTCATACAGACCCTAAGAGAACACAAATGCCAGCCCAGGTTACTGTATCCAGCAAAACTCTCAATTAACATTGATGGAGAAACCAAGATATTCCATGACAAAACCAAATTTACACAGTATGTTTCTACAAATGCAGCACTACAAAGGATAATAAATGGTAAAGCCCAACATAAGGAGGCAAGCTATACCCTAGAAGAAGCAAGAAACTAATCGTCTTGGCAACAAAACAAAGAGAATGAAAGCACACAAACATAACCTCACATCCAAATATGAATATAAAGGGAAACAATAATCACTATTCCTTAATATCTCTCAATATCAATGGCCTCAACTCCCCAATAAAAAGACATAGATTAACAAACTGGATACGCAACGAGGACCTTGCATTCTGCTGCCTACAGGAAACACACCTCAGAGACAAAGACAGACACTACCTCAGAGTGAAAGGCTGGAAAACAACTTTCCAAGCAAATGGTCAGAAGAAGCAAGCTGGAGTAGCCATTCTAATATCAAATAAAATCAATTTCCAACTAAAAGTCATCAAAAAAGATAAGGAAGGACACTTCATATTCATCAAAGGAAAAATCCACCAAGATGAACTCTCAATCCTAAATATCTATGCCCCAAATACAAGGGCACCTACATACGTAAAAGAAACCTTACTAAAGCTCAAAACACACATTGCACCTCGCACAATAATAGTGGGAGATTTCAACACCCCACTCTCATCAATGGACAGATCATGGAAACAGAAATTAAACAGTGATGTCGACAGACTAAGAGAAGTCATGAGCCAAATGGACTTAACAGATATTTATAGAACATTCTATCCTAAAGCAAAAGGATATACCTTCTTCTCAGCTCCTCCTGGTACTTTCTCCAAAATTGACCATATAATTGGTCAAAAAACGGGCCTCAACAGGTACAGAAAGATAGAAATAATCCCATGCGTGCTATCGGACCACCACGGCCTAAAACTGGTCTTCAATAACAGTAAGGGAAGAATGCCCACATATACGTGGAAATTGAACAATGCTCTACTCAATGATAACCTGGTCAAGGAAGAAATAAAGAAAGAAATTAAAAACTTTTTAGAATTTAATGAAAATGAAGATACAACATACCCAAACTTATGGGACACAATGAAAGCTGTGCTAAGAGGAAAACTCATAGCACTGAGTGCCTGCAGAAAGAAACAGGAAAGAGCATATGTCAGCAGCTTGACAGCACACCTAAAAGCTCTAGAACAAAAAGAAGCAAATACACCCAGGAGGCGTAGAAGGCAGGAAATAATCAAACTCAGAGCTGAAATCAACCAAGTAGAAACAAAAAGGACCATAGAAAGAATCAACAGAACCAAAAGTTGGTTCTTTGAGAAAATCAA
This sequence comes from Rattus norvegicus, assembly GCF_021556685.1. Classification (NCBI taxonomy): domain Eukaryota; kingdom Metazoa; phylum Chordata; class Mammalia; order Rodentia; family Muridae; genus Rattus; species Rattus norvegicus. The sequence goes on from NC_141550.1 coordinate 76,237,480, forward strand.
CAAGATAGATAAACCCTTAGCCAGACTAACGAGAGGACACAGAGAGTGCGTCCAAATTAACAAAATCAGAAATGAAAAGGGAGACATAACTACAGATTCAGAGGAAATTCAAAAAATCATCAGATCTTACTATAAAAACCTATATTCAACAAAATTTGAAAATCTTCAGGAAATGGACAATTTCCTAGACAGATACCTGGTATCGAAGTTAAATCAGGAACAGATAAACCAGTTAAACAACCCCATAACTCCTAAGGAAATAGAAACAGTCATTAAAGGTCTCCCAACCAAAAAGAGCCCAGGTCCAGACGGGTTTAGTGCAGAATTCTATCAAACCTTCATAGAAGACCTCATACCAATATTATCCAAACTATTCCACAAAATTGAAACAGATGGAGCCCTACCGAATTCCTTCTACGAAGCCACAATTACTCTTATACCTAAACCACACAAAGACACAACAAAGAAAGAGAACTTCAGACCAATTTCCCTTATGAATATCGACGCAAAAATAGTCAATAAAATTCTGGCAAACCGAATTCAAGAGCACATCAAAACAATCATCCACCATGATCAAGTAGGCTTCATCCCAGGCATGCAGGGATGGTTTAATATACGGAAGACCATCAACGTGATCCATTATATAAACAAACTGAAAGAACAGAACCACATGATCATTTCATTAGATGCTGAGAAAGCATTTGACAAAATTCAACACCCCTTCATGATAAAAGTCCTGGAAAGAATAGGAATTCAAGGCCCATACCTAAACATAGTAAAAGGCATATACAGCAAACCAGTGGCTAACATTAAACTAAATGGAGAGAAACTTGAAGCAATCCCACTAAAATCAGGGACCAGACAAGGCTGCCCACTCTCTCCCTACTTATTCAATATAGTTCTTGAAGTTCTAGCCAGAGCAATCAGACAAAAGGAGATCAAGGGGATACAGATCAGAAAAGAAGAGGTCAAAATATCACTATTTGCAGATGACATGATAGTATATTTAAGTGATCCCAAAAGTTCCACCAGAGAACTACTAAAGCTGATTAACAACTTCAGCAAAGTGGCTGGATATAAAATAAACTCAAATAAATCAGTTGCCTTCCTCTATACAAAAGAGAAACAAGCCGAGAAAGAAATTAGGGAAACGACACCCTTCATAAGAGACCCAAATAATATAAAGTACCTCGGTGTGACTTTAACCAAGCAAGTAAAAGATCTGTACAATAAGAACTTCAAGACACTGAAGAAGGAAATTGAAGAAGACCTCAGAAGATGGAAAGATCTCCCATGCTCATGGATTGGCAGGATTAATATAGTAAAAATGGCCATTTTACCAAAAGCAATCTACAGATTCAATGCAATCCCCATCAAAATACCAATCCAATTCTTCAAAGAGTTAGACAGAACAATTTGCAAATTCATCTGGAATAACAAAAAACCCAGGATAGCTAAAGCTATCCTCAACAATAAAAGGACTTCAGGGGGAATCACTATCCCTGAACTCAAGCAGTATTACAGAGCAATAGTGATAAAAACTGCATGGTATTGGTACAGAGACAGACAGATAGACCAATGGAATAGAATTGAAGACCCAGAAATGAACCCACACACCTATGGTCACTTGATTTTTGACAAAGGAGCCAAAACCATCCAATGGAAAAAAGATAGCATTTTCAGCAAATGGTGCTGGTTCAACTGGAGGTCAACATGTAGAAGAATGCAGATTGATCCATGCTTATCATCCTGTACAAAGCTTAAGTCCAAGTGGATCAAGGACCTCCACATCAAACCAGACACACTCAAACTAATAGAAGAAAAACTAGGGAAGCATCTGGAACACATGGGCACTGGAAAAAATTTCCTGAACAAAACACCAATGGCTTATGCTCTAAGATCAAGAATCGACAAATGGGATCTCATAAAACTGCAAAGCTTCTGTAAGGCAAAGGACACTGTGGTTAGGACAAAACGGCAACCAACAGATTGGGAAAAGATCTTTACCAATCCTACAACAGATAGAGGCCTTATATCCAAAATATACAAAGAACTCAAGAAGTTAGACCGCAGAGAAAGAAATAACCCTATTAAAAAATGAGGTTCAGAGCTAAACAAAGAATTCACAGCTGAGGAATGCCGAATGGCTGAGAAACACCTAAAGAAATGTTCAACATCTTTAGTCATAAGGGAAATGCAAATCAAAACAACCCTGAGATTTCACCTCACACCAGTGAGAATGGCTAAGATCAAAAACTCAGGTGACAGCAGATGCTGGCGAGGATGTGGAGAAAGAGGAACACTCCTCCATTGTTGGTGGGATTGCAGACTGGTAAAACCATTCTGGAAATCAGTCTGGAGGTTCCTCAGAAAATTGGACATTGAACTGCCTGAGGATCCAGCTATACCTCTCTTGGGCATATACCCAAAAGATGCCTCAACATATAAAAGAGTCACGTGCTCCACTATGTTCATTGCAGCCTTATTTATAATAGCCAGAAAATGGAAAGAACCCAGATGCCCTTCAACAGAGGAATGGATACAGAAAATGTGGTACATCTACACAATGGAATATTACTCAGCTATCAAAAACAACGAGTTTATGAAATTCGTAGGCAAATGGTTGGAACTGGAAAATATCATCCTGAGTGAGCTAACCCAATCACAGAAAGACATACATGGTATGCACTCATTGATAAGTGGCTATTAGCCCAAATGCTTGAATTACCCTAGATCCCTAGAGCAAACGAAACTCAAGACGGATGATCAAAATGTGAATGCTTCACTCCTTCTTTAAATGAGGAAAAAGAATACCCTTGGCAGGGAAGGGAGAGGCAAAGATTAAAACAGAGACTGAAGGAACACCCATTCAGAGCCTGCCCCACATGTGGCCCATACATATACAGCCACCCAATTAGACAAGATGGATGAAGCAAAGAAGTGCAGACCGACAGGAGCCGGATGTAGATCGCTCCTGAGAGACACAGCCAGAATACAGCAAATACAGAGGCGAATGCCAGCAGCAAACCACTGAACTAAGAATAGGTCCCTCATTGAAGGAATCAGAGAAAGGACTGGAACAGCTTGAAGGGGCTCGAGACCCCAAAAGTACAACAATGCCAAGCAACCAGAGCTTCCAGGGACTAAGCCACTACCTAAAGACTATACATGGACTGACCCTGGACTCTGACACCCTATGTAGCAATGAATATCCTAGTAAGAGCACCAGTGGAAGGGGAAGCCCTGGGTCCTGCTAAGACTGAACCCCCAGTGAACTAGTCTATGGGGGGAGGACGGCAATGGGGGGAGGGTTGGGAGGGGAACACCCATAAGGAAGGGGAGGGGGTTGGGGGATGTTTGCCCGGAAACCGGGAAAGGGAATAACATTCGAAATGTATATAAGAAATACTCAAGTTAATTAAAAAAAAAAAGAAACAAAAAAAAAGCATATATTCTGAATTATTCTGGTTCTTGAGTAAATATTTTGGGAGTAGTGATATATTTCCCTTTTAAATTTAAATGTTTCACTTATATTCCTTAAGAACAAAAGCCTGCTTCTGTATTGGCTGTGCTTTTATCCAAAAATCCTGAAAGTTGTTCAAGGTACAACCCGTTTGACATTAAAACTCACTGCTTTGTTGTTCTTGCCTTCTCTTTTGGCTTCTAATTGGTATTCACTTGATTTATAATTCCCGTTGGCATTATTCTTCTTATAAAGGTACTTTGTCTATCTAAATTAAATCTCATTCTCTTGATTTTCTTTTACATCTTAAACTCTCCAGATCCATCTGCAATTTCTCTGTTTATAACTTTCTGTTCTTGAGTATGTAATCTCCTCATTTGCAATCATCTCCAGGGTTCATTCCAGCTTGTTTCCTTCCTCTTAGTATGCATGGGCTAGAAGGATATTGACCACAGGATTAGTTACCTTTTAAAATCTCCTCTTAATTTTTGGTTGCTCCTGAGTGTTCTCATGAGGACTCACAATTCCACTTCAAAACATGGTTAATTCCATGGTTCTAATAAAGTGTAAGTCCCATGTCAGTTTGTGTTCCAGCAAGAAGGTGATTAATTCAGCTCAAGTTTGACAATATCTGAGATAACTTCAGGGGTCATCTCTACCTAGAAGAGACACTTCTTTTCTGTGGGATGATTTAGTGAATTCTGACAATACTAGTTATATATTAACACACTAATAAAGTAATCAAATCATAGAAGTATACACAGTCCTGAGTGATTTCTTTGCATATGTACAGTTTGAAATTATTTCTATTACAAGATCAATGAGTTCTAAAGTTGTTCTTGGGTTACATCACATCTGCCCCTGACATTGTGACTTAGCTATAGAAATAGATGAACTCTGTTCATAGAGATTATAGCCTTTTGTAACTAGACAGATTATGATAGTTGTAAACAGATACTCACAGCATAATGTTGTGATAGGACTTTCTCATTTAACAGACTCATGCCTGAATTGTAAAATAATTACTGAGCACGAACAGAATGTTGGGTCTCTCAGGCACTATAGAAATTCAGCATTGAACATAAAGCCAAGGTTTTCTATCTAAAAATATATAAAATATGTGGCAGTCCCTGGGCAGTGCAATGGCTTTATGAGTTTCAGGTAGCCATCTGTTAACCCAAAGGTAAAAGTTGTAAAGGGAATCATAAACACCAACCTAACCGGTTACAAACCCTTCATCTACAATGGTGTCCTGCTTGTAAGATATGCTATTGCAATGGTGGCACAAAGCTTGTGGGGGTGACCAACCAATAACTGATTTGACTTAATACTCACTCCATAAGGTACAAACCATACCCAACCAACACTGCTTGGATAATCAGTAGCATGAGAGTAGATAGCCCAGGGACCTAGGGTAAAAAAAAAATACTATGAGCCTAAAGAACAACAACAACAAAAATCATAGCAGCAACATTGCTCAGGGACCACCAAGAAGAGGATGTGAAAAAAGTGTAAGAACCAAAGGGGGTGGAGAATACTAGGAACACAAGGCCCTTCTAATCAATAGGATCAAGTACATGTGGACTCACAGAATCAGGCAGCATGTACAGTGTTTTCTTCCCTCTGCAGCAGGCCCTCTGTGTATACATTACAGCCTCCAGTTGTTTTTTAACTGGAATTCCAAAGTGTGCAAATGAGTGTGCATCTGCTTCTTGTGCCTACTCCTGCACTCTTTTTCTTCTGCTTTTTGCTTTGACCATTCCAATGTGTCCATTTTTAAATCATATTACATTATATTTTATCAGTGTCCCTCAGAAGCCTGTTTATTTTCTAATGATAGACAGAAGCACAGTGGACCCGGATGGGAGGAAATGTGGGGTGAATCTGAAAAAAGCAGGGGAAGGGGAAATTGCAAGCAGGATATATTCTGTGAGGAAGAAAAATCTATGTCAATAGAAGGAAAAATTCTTTAAAATAAGAAAAGGCTAGAGAGATAGCTCAGCTGTTAAAGGCTGGCTTACAACATAAAAATGAGGGCCAAATTTAAAGCTATTCACTGATAATAGTATTTGATGAGGTTTTATGCATTGGCTCTTACGTCTAGAAGAGAATTCTCACAGTGGGGTTCCTTTCTTGGGGAAACAAACATAGACAGAAATCAGAGTAAGGAAACATATAAGAAAGGGGAAATCAAAAACGGAGGTTGTAAAGCTGGCCTCAGTGGTTGTCTTAGATAGGGTTTTACTGCTGTGAACAGATACCATGACCAAAACAACTCTTATTAAGACAACATGTCTTTGCGGCTGACTTACAGGTTCAGGGGTTCAGTCCATTATTATCAAAGCAGAAGCATGGCAGCATCCAGGCAGGCATGGTGAGTGCAGGCAGAGCTTAGATGAAGCTATGTCTTCAACTGTAGGCTGCTAGTGGAAGACTGACTCCCAGGGAGCTAGGAAAAGGGTAGAGCCTACAGTGACACTCCTAATCCAAGGTCACACTTGCAAATAGTGCCATTCCCTGAGTTCAATGTATTCAAACCACTACAGTGGTGTACCCCTTTATTAGCCAAGCATTTTGAATGCTGAAGCAGGTGGATCTCGGAGTTCAAGGCCAATTTGCTTTACACAATGAGTTCCAGGAGAATCAGAACTATGTAGAGAGATCCTGTCTTGAAATCACCCCTGTCCCCTTATCCCCAAATAAAAGCAGTGTGGGAAGTGAAAATTGTCATGTGTTTGCTTACATGTATGTGCAGTTGAATGACAGTGTACACTGTGTGGATGTGCATGCAGAGATCAGAAAACAATCTCTTGTGTTGTTCTTTAGGCATGATCTACCTATTTTGTTTTATTTTATTTATGACACCAGTCTCTTACTGGCCTAGAAATTGCCAAGTAGGTTAGGCTAACTGGTCAGCAAGCTCTATGGATCTATCTCTCCCACATCTCACCACTAGGAATATGCGTGCAGACCACCCTACTGAGGTCTTCCTTCCTTCTTTAATTCCTTCGTTCCTTCCTTCGTTCCTTCCTTCCTTCCTCCCTTCCTTCCTCCCTTCCTTCCTCCCTTGCCTCCCTCCCTCCCTCCCTCCTTCCTTCCTTCCTTCCTTCCTGCTTCCTTTCTTTTTTTTTAATTTGAGGTCTGAGGATTGAACTGAAGATCTCATGGATGCTAGGCAAGCACTTTTTTGACTGAGCCTTGGAAATGAACATTTGTCATGTCTCTAAGAAAGGCAAATGGGCATTTTCAACAAGAAATTAGATATATTTTTAGAGTGAAGAAGAGAGTTATGCTAAAGACATGATATAGTAAGTAATATTTCCTTAGTTTACACAGAATGAGAAGAGAAGGTGTCATAAATGATAATGCCCTCTGAATGTTCTAAGTTTAAAGAAAATAGGATATTTTAGATAGGTGACTCAGGAAATGAATCTACTATACCCTTAGAAGGAAAGAGAAGAATTATATTTACAATGATCAAGAACTCAGACTGAAATTTTCTAAATTTCCTATGCTGAGAAAGTAGAATAAATACAAGAGGGGGCATCCGGTTGTTGTTCTGACATCCAAAGACCTTGGAAATAGTCAATATTATTCTTGAACTAGTAGAGAGAGGGCCATGTTCAAAGCAGTATTGACTCTAACTAAGGAGCTATTGACAGATGTGGATTGCCAGGGGAGAGCCAATTTTCTATTGCAGTGTGGTCCTTGGAAGGTTGACCATACTCCAGCACAAACTAGATTTCATGGTTCATAAAAGGCAAAGGTGGGGGGAGCGAGTGAGGGAAGAAGGGAGAGGGAGAGGACACAAGTTGAAAGGAACAGTAGGACTAGATCTGGGATGAATTGGGGGGAAAAGCTGGGTGTAAATATGCTCAAATACATTATATGTATATATTAAATAAATATACACATATATTTTTATACACACATATCCATCTCTATCTAATCTCTATATTTCTATCCCTATACTTATCTATCTACATACACACACACACACACACACACACACTCACACAAAGGCATTGGCTGTTCTTGTGCTCTTTGAAAAAAATAAAGTTTCAGAGTGTGATGGTCGTTCTCAGACCCAAGCCATGCTGACCCAAAGAGTTATATTTATGATCTGCTCAATGTTGCACCGGCTGTAACTTCAAACCAGCTGTTTTGGTCAGTTGCCATGTTGGGTCGAGATAACTATGAACGTAGGACACTACAGCCTCAGGAGAATCTCAGCACAGTTGTGGGATTAATTTCTAGCATGTTATAGTGATCGTAAGAAACATCCAACAAGGATGTTAGGTGGAAAATGAAATAATCATTGTTAAATAGTTCTACAGTTTCCTCAGTTATGAAGACTTATTTTGCCAGATGAGACTGATCAAAGCAGATGAGCCCATCAAAAGTATGTCCTCCCAACTTTCTGGGTTTTTAAAAGGAAAGTTAAAGATTAGGACTCCAACAAGAATAAGTTTCTAGGAAATGGTTGGGAAATCACTAGTCAGGTGAGGAGTGGAAGAAAACACATCAGTCCCTGATGAAGCACATAGAAGGGTTCATATGTATAGAAACACGGAAATCAGCTACCCATTCCACAGGCTTCCATAAAATGGTGATGGCTTGAGGTACAGCACACAGCATCTCTGAGAATAAGTACTTATGTACAAACACAGGAAGCAGGAATAGGAACAGCATCAATATAAAGCACATAGTACTGGCAACTACAATGAATATGAGTTACAATGACCCTTCATCAATTTTCTGAAAATATGCCCAAAGATATAAAAGATAATTCATATTGATACCCATTGCTCAACCAAGAAGTTTCCATCTAAACTGCAAGTTGTAAACTATAAATTAGGACAAAAACCAAACAATATAGAGCAAAAATTCTCCCTGTCAAGCATCAGTTAATTGTTAAAAATGTTGGGATTAGATAGTGAAATTAATATACTTGTAAGTAATCTACTGAAGACTACAATGGAAAAGGCAAAGTTAGGGTATTTTATGGTTCTCATACAAAATGTCTCCTTCAAGTTCCTACTTTATAAGATTTGCTCCTAGCTTACATTATTGCTTTGCGAGGTGAGGGGACCATTTAGATGCCTAACTGGCAGATATTGGCCCTAGGGACAGGGTAGAGAGATATCTGTATCAACCCTGGTCTGACACCTGTATGTGTTTTCTGCCTTTTAATCTGATACAATACATATAGCCAAGTTGTACTGTAAGCTGCCAACACTGAAGAAAGTGTGGTTATTTCCTTTTCTACCTCATTATGAAACTGGGAGTCAAAAATGAATCCTTCCTTTATGCTGTTTCTTATTAGGCATTTGGTCACAGTGACAAAGGACAGTGACTAATACATATTCTAAAAACAAAACTGCATGTAAAAAAAAGAATGGAAATTAAACTATGATATGACAAATTAAAAAAATAAGGAGGCACAAATAATGAATGCTTTTGATCACTCATTGCTAGACTGTGAATATCCAGTGAACTAGACGATAGATTAACTGACAATTTCCATACAGATATTCAAAGAGAAAAAAAGAGTAAAAGAAAATATAAAATAAATAAGAAGGGTAGAAAAAAATCCAAAATGCTTGTTGTGTCAGTGGAATAACAGTAGAGAAAGAAAGGGGGACTGGGAACCGAAAAGCATTTTAAGTATAAATAGCCAAATGTGTTTCAAAATTACTGATAAACAATAAACCATAGGTCCAGGAATTTCAGAGTGCAGCAAGTAGCATAAATGTTCCAAGCATATAGTATATGGCATTTAAACTATATCAACAGGTTAAAGGAAAATATTTTCTCAGTTGCAGAAAAAAAGCCCACAATGATTAAATGCAAAATCTAATAGTTTTGTTTATGGTAAAACTTAAGCAAACATGAACATAGTGGAATTTACTCACCTAACATACGATGTTTAAAAATGTGGATGGGGAGCTCTCTGCCCCCAGACCCTGTGAGAGAGAGACCCAACCGCCTGGTCAGGTGGGCACTCCTGAGGCTGCAGAGCAGAAGAGACCACCAACACTGCTCACCCCTGCCCACATCCCTGGCCCAAGAGGAAACTGTATAAGGCCTCTGGGCTCCCGTGGGGGAGGGCCCAGGAGCGGCAGGACCCCTGCGCCTGAGACACTGCCGGAACCTGAAGGAAACAGACCGGATAAACAGTTCTCTGAACCCAAATCCCGTGGGAGGGAGAGCTGAACCTTCAGAGAGGCAGACAAGCCTGGGAAACCAGAAGAGACTGCTCTCTGCACACACATCTCGGACACCAGAGGAAAAAGCCAAAGACCATCTGGAACCCTGGTGCACTGAAGCTCCCGGAAACGGCGGCACAGGTCTTCCTGGTTGCTGCCGCTGCAGAGAGCCCGTGGGTAGCACCCCACGAGCGAACTTGAGCCTCGGGACCACAGGTAAGACCAACTTTTCTGCTGCAAGAAAGCTGCCTGGTGAACTCAAGACACAGGCCCACAGGAACAGCTGAAGACCTGTAGAGAGGAAAAACCACACGCCGGAAAGCAGAACACTCTGTCCCCATAACTGACTGAAAGAGAGGAAAACAGGTCTACAGCACTCCTGACACACAGGCTTATAGGACAGTCTAGCCACTGTCAGAAATAGCAGAACAAAGTAACACTAGAGATAATCTGATGGCGAGAGGCAAGCGCAGGAACCCAAGCAACAGAAACCAAGACTACATGGCACCATCGGAGCCCAATTCTCCCATCAAAACAAACATGGAATATCCAAACACACCAGAAAAGCAAGATCTAGTTCCAAAATCATTTTTGATCATGATGCTGGAGGACTTCAAGAAAGACGTGAAGAACTCCCTTAGAGAACAAGTAGAAGCCTACAGAGAGGAATCGCAAAAATGCCTGAAAGAATCACAAAAATCCCTGAAAGAATTCCAGGAAAACATAAATAAACAAGTAGAAGCCCATAGAGAGGAGACACAAAAATCCCTGAAAGAATTCCAGGAAAACATAAATAAACAAGTAGAAGCCCATAGAGAGGAGACACAAAAATCCCTGAAAGAATTCCAGGAAAACACAATCAAACAGTTGAAGGAATTAAAAATGGAAATAGAAGCAATCAAGAAAGAACACATGGAAACAACCCTAGATATAGAAAACCAAAAGAAGAGACAAGGAGCTGTAGATACAAGCTTCACCAACAGAATAAAAGAGATGGAAGAGAGAATATCAGGAGCAGAAGATTCCATAGAAATCATTGACTCAACTGTCAAAGATAATGTAAAGCAGAAAAAGCTACTGGTCCAAAACATACAGGAAATCCAGGACTCAATGAGAAGATCAAACCTAAGGATAATAGGTATAGAAGAGAGTGAAGACTCCCAGCTCAAAGGACCAGTAAATATCTTCAACAAAATCATAGAAGAAAACTTCCCTAACCTAAAAAAAGAGATACCCATAGACATACAAGAAGCCTACAGAACTCCAAAAGGATTGGACCAGAAAAGAAACACCTCCCGTCACATAATTGTCAAAACACCAAACGCACAAAATAAAGAAAGAATATTAAAAGCAGTAAGGGAAAAAGGTCAAGTAACATATAAAGGGAGACCTATCAGAATCACACCAAACTTCTCGCCAGAAACTATGAAGGCCAGAAGATCCTGGACTGATGTTATACAGACCCTAAGAGAACACAAATGCCAGCCCAGGTTACTGTATCCAGCAAAACTCTCAATTAACATTGATGGAGAAACCAAGATATTCCATGACAAAACCAAATTTACACAATATCTTTCCACAAATCCAGCACTACAAAGGATAATAAATGGTAAAGCCCAACATAAGGAGGCAAGCTATACCCTAGAAGAAGCAAGAAACTAATCGTCTTGGCAACAAAACAAAGAGAATGAAAGCACACAAACATAACCTCACATCCAAATATGAATATAATGGGAAGCAAGAATCACTATTCCTTAATATCTCTCAATATCAATGGCCTCAACTCCTCAATAAAAAGACATAGATTAACAAACTGGATACGCAACCAGGACCTTGCATTCTGCTGCCTACAGGAAACACACCTCAGAGACAAAGACAGACACTACCTCAGAGTGAAAGGCTGGAAAACAACTTTCCAAGCAAATGGTCAGAAGAAGCAAGCTGGAGTAGCCATTCTAATATCAAATAAAATCAATTTCCAACTAAAAGTCATCAAAAAAGATAAGGAAGGACACTTCATATTCATCAAAGGAAAAGTCCACCAAGATGAACTCTCAATCCTAAATATCTATGCCCCAAATACAAGGGCACCTACATACGTAAAAGAAACATTACTAAAGCTCAAAGCACACATTGCACCTCACACAATAATAGTGGGAGATTTCAACACACCACTCTCATCAATGGACAGATCATGGAAACAGAAATTAAACAGTGATGTCGACAGACTAAGAGAAGTCATGAGCCAAATGGACTTAACGGATATTTATAGAACATTCTATCCTAAAGCAAAAGGATATACCTTCTTCTCAGCTCCTCCTGGTACTTTCTCCAAAATTGACCATATAATTGGTCAAAAAACGGGCCTCAACAGGTACAGAAAGATAGAAATAATCCCATGTGTGCTATCGGACCACCACGGCCTAAAACTGGTCTTCAATAACAGTAAGGGAAGAATGCCCACATATACGTGGAAATTGAACAATGCTCTACTCAATGATAACCTGGTCAAGGAAGAAATAAAGAAAGAAATTAAAAACTTTTTAGAATTTAATGAAAATGAAGATACAATATACCCAAACTTATGGGACACAATGAAAGCTGTGCTAAGAGGAAAACTCATAGCGCTGAGTGCCTGCAGAAAGAAACAGGAAAGAGCATATGTCAGCAGCTGGACAGCACACCTAAAAGCTCTAGAACAAAAAGAAGCAAATACACCCAGGAGGAGTAGAAGGCAGGAAATAATCAAACTCAGAGCTGAAATCAACCAAGTAGAAACAAAAAGGACCATAGAAAGAATCAACAGAACCAAAAGTTGGTTCTTTGAGAAAATCAACAAGATAGATAAACCCTTAGCCAGACTAACGAGAGGACACAGAGAGTGCGTCCAAATTAACAAAATCAGAAATGAAAAGGGAGACATAACTACAGATTCAGAGGAAATTCAAAAAATCATCAGATCTTACTATAAAAACCTATATTCAACAAAATTTGAAAATCTTCAGGAAATGGACAATTTCCTAGACAGATACCAGGTATCGAAGTTAAATCAGGAACAGATAAACCAGTTAAACAACCCCATAACTCCTAAGGAAATAGAAACAGTCATTAAAGGTCTCCCAACCAAAAAGAGCCCAGGTCCAGACGGGTTTAGTGCAGAATTCTATCAAACCTTCATAGAAGACCTCATACCAATATTATCCAAACTATTCCACAAAATTGAAACAGATGGAGCACTACCGAATTCCTTCTACGAAGCCACAATTACTCTTATACCTAAACCACACAAAGGCACAACAAAGAAAGAGAACTTCAGACCAATTTCCCTTATGAATATCGATGCAAAAATAGTCAATAAAATTCTGGCAAACCGAATTCAAGAGCACATCAAAACAATCATCCACCATGATCAAGTAGGCTTCATCCCAGGCATGCAGGGATGGTTTAATATACGGAAAACCATCAACGTGATCCATTATATAAACAAACTGAAAGAACAGAACCACATGATCATTTCATTAGATGCTGAGAAAGCATTTGACAAAATTCAACACCACTTCATGATAAACGTCCTGGAAAGAATAGGAATTCAAGGCCCATACCTAAACATAGTAAAAGCCATATACAGCAAACCAGTGGCTAACATTAAACTAAATGGAGAGAAACTTGAAGCAATCCCACTAAAATCAGGGACTAGACAAGGCTGCCCACTCTCTCCCTACTTATTCAATATAGTTCTTGAAGTTCTAGCCAGAGCAATCAGACAACAAAAGGAGATCAAGGGGATACAGATCGGAAAAGAAGAGGTCAAAATACCACTATTTGCAGATGACATGATAGTATATTTAAGTGATCCCAAAAGTTCCACCAGAGAACTACTAAAGGTGATAAACAACTTCAGCAAAGTGGCTGGGTATAAAATTAACTCAAATAAATCAGTTGCCTTCCTCTATACAAAAGAGAAACAAGCCGAGAAAGAAATTAGGGAAACGACACCCTTCATAATACACCCAAATAATATAAAGTACCTCAGTGTGACTTTAACCAAGCAAGTAAAAGATCTGTACAATAAGAACTTCAAGACACTGAGGAAAGAAATTGAAGAAGACCTCAGAAGATGGAAAGATCTCCCATGCTCATGGATTGGCAGGATTAATTTAGTAAAAATGGCCATTTTACCAAAAGCAATCTACAGATTCAATGCAATCCCCAACAAAATACCAATCCAATTCTTCAAAGAGTTAGACAGAACAATTTGCAAATTCATCTGGAATAACAAAAAACCCAGGATAGCTAAAGCTATCCTCAACAATAAAAGGACTTCAGGGGGAATCACTATCCCTGAACTCAAGCAGTATTACAGAGCAATAGTGATAAAAACTGCATGGTATTGGTACAGAGACAGACAGATAGACCAATGGAATAGAATTGAAGACCCAGAAATGAACCCACACACCTATGGTCACTTGATTTTTGACAAAGGAGCCAAAACCATCCAATGGAAAAAAGATAGCATTTTCAGCAAATGGTGCTGGTTCAACTGGAGGGCAACATGTAGAAGAATGCAGATCGATCCATGCCTATCACCCTGTACAAAGCTTAAGTCCAAGTGGATCAAGGACCTCCACATCAAACCAGACACACTCAAACTAATAGAAGAAAAACTAGGGAAGCATCTGGAACACATGGGCACTGGAAAAAATTTCCTGAACAAAACACCAATGGCTTATGCTCTAAGATCAAGAATCGACAAATGGGATCTCATAAAACTGCAAAGCTTCTGTAAGGCAAAGGACACTGTGGTTAGGACAAAACGGCAACCAACAGATTGGGAAAAGATCTTTACCAATCCTACAACAGATAGAGGCCTTATATCCAAAATATACAAAGAACTCAAGAAGTTAGACCGCAGGGAAACAAATAACCCTATTAAAAAATGGGGTTCAGAGCTAAACAAAGAATTCACAGCTGAGGAATGCCGAATGGCTGAGAAACACCTAAAGAAATGTTCAACATCTTTAGTCATAAGGGAAATGCAAATCAAAACAACCCTGAGATTTCACCTCACACCAGTGAGAATGGCTAAGATCAAAAACGCAGGTGACAGCAGATGCTGGCGAGGATGTGGAGAAAGAGGAACACTCCTCCATTGTTGGTGGGATTGCAGACTAGTAATACTATTCTGGATATCAGTCTGGAGGTTCCTCAGAAAATTGGACATTGAACTGCCTGAGGATCCAGCTATACCTCTCTTGGGCATATCCCCAAAAGATGCCTCAACATATAAAAGAGACACGTGCTCCACTATGTTCATCGCAGCCTTATTTATAATAGCCAGAAAATGGAAAGAACCCAGATGCCCTTCAACATTGGAATGGATACAGAAAATGTGGTACATCTACACAATGGAATATTACTCAGCTATCAAAAACAACGAGTTTATGAAATTCGTAGGCAAATGGTTGGAACTGGAAAATATCATCCTGAGTGAGCTAACCCAATCACAGAAAGACATACATGGTATGCACTCATTGGTAAGTGGCTATTAGCCCAAATGCTTGAATTACCCTAGATCCCTAGAACAAATGAAACTCAAGACGGATGATCAAAATGTGAATGCTTCACTCCTTCTTTAAATGAGGAAAAAGAATACCCTTGGCAGGGAAGGGAGAGGCAAAGATTAAAACAGAGACTGAAGGAACACCCATTCAGAGCCTGCCCCACATGTGGCCCATACATATACAGCCACTCAATTGGACAAGATGGATGAAGCAAAGAAGTGCAGACCGACAGGAGCCGGATGTAGATCGCTCCTGAGAGACACAGCCAGAATACAGCAAATACAGAGGCGAATGCCAGCAGCAAACCACTGAACTGAGAATAGGTCCCCCGTTGAAGGAATCAGAGAAAGAACTGGAAGAGCTTGAAGGGGCTCGAGACCCCAAAAGTACAACAATGCCAAGCAACCAGATCTTCCAGGGACTAAGCCACTACCTAAATACTATACATGGACTGACCCTGGACTCTGACCCCATAGGTAGCAATGAATATCCTAGTAAGAGCACCAGTGGAAGAGGAAGCCCTGGGTCCTGCTAAGACTGAACCCCCAGTGAACTAGACTATGGGGGGAGGGCGGCAATGGGGGGAGGGTTGGGAGGGGGACACCCATAAGGAAGGGGAGGGGGGAGGGGGATGTTTGCCTGGAAACCGGGAAAGGGAATAACACTTGAAATGTATATAAGAAATACTCAAGTTAATAAAAATAATGTGGATGGGGATAGCAACCTCATTGGAAGAACAACATAGAGCTAGCTAGCCTGACCACCTAGTTCCTCCAGAGTCCAAACCACAAACCAAGGAGTGTACCTGGAGGAATCCATGGCTTCAGATATATATGTAGCAGAGGATGGCCTTGCCTGACAGCAATGGGAGGGGAGGCCCTTGGTGGTGGGGAGGCTTGATGCCCCAGTGTAGGGGGATTCTGGAGTGGTAGGGCAGACTGTCAGTGGGTGGGTGGGCACTCTCATACAGGCAAAGGGGAGGGGGCAGGGTGTATGTGGGATGGGGGTGCGGAGGAGTAACCAGGAAATGGGATATCATGGTATGGGGGCTTGGTGAGGGGGTAACTGGGATATCATTTGGGATGTAAATGAATGGAATGATTAATGAAAAATAAGTTATCAATAAACCCATGCTGAATGGTGAAACAACTTCTCCAGTTAAAAAAAAGAAAAGAGTCATTGTGCTCTATCACTAGTCCTGAACAACTTTACAGCAGAAGCCTATGTTAGTACAGTAGACAAGAAAAAAAGGTACTGAAACTTACAGTCCCACACATACTGCTCAGGGAACATTGCAGAAGAGGGCAAAAAAATGATAAGAACCAGATGGCCAGGGAATTTGCTATGAGATACTCTTGACAAACTATAAAACAAGTGTTAACCTATTATAAGAGATGGAGAAGAAATCAGAGGCATCTAAGCAAGCCAGAAATGCAGTTGTCCAAAAAGCTCCTAGAAGATAGTACATATCACCACAAAAAAGAGAGCCCACAAGACAAGTGTTAGCCTGGTCCCTTTTCCTCTTTAATTGGTGATGCTAGTCTCTGGCTAGGGCATCAGAGGCTTCATTGCTAGTGGTTATTATAAAATGACACAATTCCGTTGGAAGAGATTTGACAATTTTTCCCATTAATTTATTTATTCACTTTGTATCATGGTTGCAGCCTGCTTTCCTCCCCATGTCCCCTCACACAGCCCCTTCCCCACCTCTGGAAAAGTATCAAAGTGCTTGTCGGTATTGAAACACCATTTTAGACCCTTTCTATTTTCATCTCAATGAGTCCTAGTGCTATTTGTTACCCAAAGGTCTAGATGTCAAGTCTATAGTCTTTTTTGATCATTCTATCTTCTAAATGCACAGTGAATGCACTTGGTCTTGACCCACTGAGATTACCAGAGTGCCTCTGTGGATAGTTTTCCTGCATTAATTCCCCCCAGTCTCTACTCATTAATAGATGTGCCTAGAGAATTTGAGTATTGCCTAGCCAAGTTTAATATCTTTTCATTATAACTACTAGTTTTATTCTGCTCCCTATTCTGTATACATTTGAATGTACAAACTTCACCATGAAAAGACTGATCTCTTACATGTTCCTTTCTGTATCCATAGTACAGTACATTTAATGTCTGATAGAAATTGGACTGGTAATTTATGAATACTAATATGAGTATATGTTAGTAGGACACAACTTTTTTATTCTATTCATGAAAATCATTTATATTTTGGTTCAAGGAAACTTTTATGAAGTTGATACAATGTCAAAAACCATGGCCATATCTTTTATAAAGATTTGCTGATGTGTATTTAGCAAAGGGAAACATCAAATGTAATACTGAGAAAAAGCAGGCTCAGAGTTTGGTAAAGGAATTTACTTTTGTACCAAAATTCTTAATAATGATGCTAGATTTAAAACAGGTGATTTGTTAATCTACATAATTTTATGGATGCTATATGTTGACTACTAGAATTGGTGGGTATCTCCAAAGGGTTATAGTGTAATAATTAAATTTTAACAGTGTGGAGTTGGTTAAGATGCTTGAACTTATCCTTAGGTTTGAGTGTTTGCTGCCCTTTGTTAATACTCAAAATAGTCATCTGAGCTACTTTGACCATAGGGTTTGTAGTCAAGGGCAGAAAATCCCAATAGTGTTGAGATTTATGAATAAAGCTATGGCAAGAAAGAAACTTTTGTCTGGTTAAAGGTCTCCCTGAAAAGGGGTTGTTTGGGGAACTCTGAAAGGCAAGTAGAAATTGATCATACAGGGGATAGGATCTCCTATAGTGAGAGGTAGTCAACAGATGTGGACATACTTGATGAGGATCAGGGGGGAGAGTACATTTGGAAACCTCCCATATACCTGAAGCAAAGGGTACTGGGAAGGGAAGGCTGAAGATCCATATGCAGATAGAGGCTGAGTCTAGCCATTGAGGTACCAGTCCTCACCACAGCACAAAGATAACATGCACTGTGTAATTCGGTGTCAAGGAACTAATAATTGACTTCCATCATTACGTGTTAGCACTATCATGGATCACACATTTAAGGAAGGAGCATGAAGTCATCAAAAGTGGCCAGGCATATGGAGCAAAGTGAAATTGATTACTGTAACATTTCTGGATTCAGTTCGGAGTTTGAATCTTTTACATCTGTGCCTTCAACTGATTCATTTTCAAATGGGTTTTGAGGAGAAAGAGTATGACTGGCTTATAGAATTTCCATAGTTCAAGGACTTGTGGCCAATGTGGAAATGGGTCAAGTTTGCAGAGTGGTCGATCACACGTCACATGGCGATAACTTTCTCTAAGTATAAAGGATATGGAAAAAAATTCTTGGTTGCTTTGTAGTTGCTATCCAAAATATCTGGAATTAAACCATTCATCATTTTCTTTGAGTACCACTGAGTTATTTTAGCCCTGCCTTTGGACCACATGTACTGAATATCTGGTATTTGTAAATTCATCAATTCCTAATAGCAATCAGTGAATTCCTTTCACTGACACACTATAGGATGGAGAAGTAAGCATATTTCAATTCAGTTCTGGATTGAGAATATAAGGTGAAAGCATTTTGTCGAATATAGTGCTCTAAAAAAATCCCCTCAGCATTGTTTTTATTTCTCATATCTGTTTGCATGTAATACCATTAATGAAAAACATAGATATACCAGAGCCTAAGTTCAATATTATTCTGTCCTTATACTCCACAAACAGCACAATTAAGAAACAAAAATTTAAAGGAATAATGACATTCCCACTCATCGGCTTTCTCTCTCTTTCATAGAGTGTCTTTTTGTCTCAAATCTACCCTTCTCCTTATTGACTGATGTCCTATTGATTGTATCCTGGGTAGATTTTTGTTAAGTCAACACAATTGTTCTAGTCATTCTGAACCATGCAACCTGGATTGAGTAACTGCTCCCACCAGACCGGTCTGTAGGCAAGTCGGTTGGATTTTTCTTGAATTATGATTGACATGGGAGGGCTCAGGCCACTGTGGATAGTGCCCCCTCTGGAGAGGTGGGCCCTAGTTCTAGAAGAATGCAGGCTGAGGATGTCAGGCAAGCAAGCCAGTGAGCAGCTTTCCCCCATGGTTTCTGCTTCAATTCATGCCTCTGGGTTTCTGCCTCGAGTTCTGTCCTGGTATCCTTTGAGGCAAGACTGTGGTGTGAAAGTGTGAACCACATAACCTGTTTATGATATACGTCAAGACTTATTCATCAAACCAGGCTTAACTTCCGGAGAGAAAGGGCACGGACTGACTTTGTGCCTAGGACAAGAAGTAAGTGACTGTTGACCTCACTTCTGCCACCTCGCACTGGTGTCTGTCAGCTGCAGGGTAGGAGTGACTCAAAGAGTAGTGCCTGGTTTTCCACACACTTGCTTGCAGCATTTCTGGCTAGTTTTCATGTTACCACTTGAGGTGCAATGAGGATATGTTCCACAAGGAGCTTACCTTCCCCAAAATATACTCATTGCTGTGGACCAACCTTCTTCACTGGGCTGGAAATAATTGAGAGGAAGCACAGTGCATATAAGATCAGCTGATTAGACTTTCACTTCTGGTCAATATATTATTTTGGGCCCAGCTAGTCATGTTGTCTTACATGACTCCATGATTGTGAACAGAACTAACAAGTTTTCAGTTTACACTATATTTTCTGTGAGCTCTGTGTATGCTCTTCCTTGTACCCCTCAGAGCATAGACTAAAAGGTTACAGGTTCATTTTAGATGCCACAACTTATTACCTGGACGTTAAAATTTGAAGTATCTTGAGGTCCTGCCATTGGTAAAGAGAAAATGCAAAATTTTTAATCTAGATTGTTTCTCTTTCTAAATTGACAATTGGTCTGTCCTTTTCCTCTCTTTCATGAGAAACCTCCATCACTGAGACACTCATGAATGACAACCTTGATATCAGACAGATGGTGCATCTGTGGTGAAATATGTAAGTGGGTGACTTCTTTCCGTCTAGACTGTTGCTGGTGAAATTTGTAGAACATTTTGCCAATTGATCCCACAATCACAGTTGTTGTCTATGCCAATAGCCTCCTTTTACTTTCTCTTCCTCTTTTAGTCTTTGTTAATTCTCAACTACACATATTTTCATTTTCAGAAAAACTCAGGGTTAAATCTTTCTAGTCCATATAGTCATTTCATCATTTCTTCAATGAACACTTATCTAGAAGTCTACTATGTGTAGGCATTCTGCTCGATGTTAGCAACTAGGCAGAGGATACAATTTGGCAATAATCTGATTATTAATCCAGATGTGAATTATCAGTTTTTTATTGCTGATTTATTGGGGGAGAGGACAACTCACTGACCCTATTTAAAATAGAGACAACAGAATTTCACAATATTAGAGACTATTTCTCATCATGACTACCCATGTCTCTTCATGAGACATGTTTCTATGTTAACCCTATCTAATGTTTCCTGTAATTGGAAGGACTCCTTTCTGGATTCTCCATGTATAGATGTTTCAACTGTTCTGTGCATTTTGATCTGAAGAATCCAGATTGTTGAGCTAATTCCAATTCTCTATTGATTAGTTGTATATGACACTTGACCATTTGACCTCTCTGGACCCCAATTTCCTGAGTAATCAATGCAAATTGGAATGCCCAATCATTATTCTTCTTTATCTCAGATATAGGTTTTCATTAGTTCCTTCCTGAGTTTCTCATAAATGCTAAATAAATGGTCCTCCAAATCTGGAACATTGGATGACTTCAGTATTCTTAGTGGGGCAGATTACTGTTGTAGACCGTTTTTCTAAACATGGAATTAGATTAGACTATTTTTTGCATTACACTATTTCTTCTTGATTTGTTTAATAACTTTGGCCAGTTTCTTCTTTTTTGAATAAGACCAATAAACTGAAAATAGTCCAGATTTCAAAATTCACTTATTCAAAGCTTTGTTACTAACTTGATTCATTAAAAGTACTTAACAGTGAACCAGCTTAGGTTTATTCTTTCTGTCAAAAATGACACAGCTACTTCTGTGTTTGGACGCAGTCGTCAGAGCTCTGCTATGACATTAGGATAGCGTGGAACTCTTGACCTCAACATCCAAAGATCTGGGATTATAAGCAAGAGACACCACATTTTACTCAACCCCTTTTGTTGTTTTGAGAAAATTACACGACAGTAAGCACGGGCAAGTATTTTTGTTCCTGCTGCTGCATCCTCAATTAATTTTCTTAATTTTCCTGAAGTTTTTCTAGAAGAATAGAGAAGGATAAAATATATCAACATGACTATATTCAAGTAAATCTAAGCCTGGCGACTAAATATAATATTATTTAAAATACACATCACCAAAATGTTTGTTATGTTTGATGAAAACTCCTAGGTTCATACAGCTATGTTTGAAACAGAAAATACTGTAAGTCAAATAAATAAATTAATAAATAAGTTGGTCTTGGGTAACTTTCCTGCATCGCATTGAAGATTTGTGAAAATATATCACAGCTTGTTTAAAAGATTAGAGGAGTGTCTCCTTCACCTGCATGTATCTGTAGACAGAGGTGTTCTACAGCAACTGGTGCAGGGCAACATTAGTAAGACAAGCACATTCTGAGCGATGCCAACTGTCCGATCCACAAAACTCTTTGTGCGTCCTGTCTGTAGCATGATGTGTTCTCATGCTTTTTATTTCCCGCTCTTAGCTCTTAGATCTCCACTCATTCAGTAATACTGTTAAACCTTCGCCAGAGTTTCCTGAGGGAAATGAAAGAGGAATAGATCTGGAGGAGAGGTAAGGTGTGTTTATGGGGAACTGGGAGAAATGGAGGGAGGAGAAATGTAGCCAGAATGTATTAAGATTATGTTAAAGAAAAAATAATATATATATGTATATATATGTATATATATATTTAAATAAAGTTTTGGGAACTTTTTTCTAGGTTACAGCAACTTAAGAGCCTTACCACACTCAAGAGATTTGCATGTTAACAGGAATCAAATGCTTTGGGCTAAGAAATGACTCTTTTTTCCTGTGCAATTTCAGGCATCAGTAAGCAGATGGGACATTTACTTGGGTGGCCTAAGGGACTTTTCTAAGCCTTTGGTCTCTCTCATGTGATATTCTGCTAAACCAATCTAAAAGATTATTTCAAACATTGTTAATCATACCATCATTCCTATCACATTTTTGACAGTAGTATGTCAGTAGGTCCAGTAGTTCATTCTCCAGTATTATCTTTGATTGCCTCAAATATCCAGGAAAATGTAAACTGAAGACTAACTATTTTCCGTGTTTCTTCCCCAGATCTGTGCAGACACTGCAGTGCTGGATAATTGTATAGTTTCTCCATATGAACTAAAGTGGAAGCGTCCATGTTGTACAGAAGGAAACAACTTGGAAAGACAGGAAGTAGAGGATTAATTTATAAAAATAAATGTCAAAGGCATGCCAGGTTTCAAAGACCTCAGCTTGATTCTTCATGTGGATTTACAGGTTCATTTGGACTACATCACTTATGGTCCTGGCTTCCTTGAATCAGATAATAGTCTCATCTGTCACTTCCCTCTGACTTGTGTAGATAATAACTCTGAGTCATCCTCCCTAGAGCATCGTTAATTGATAACACCGAAGGTGTTATTAGGAGAGACTTCCACTTCACGCCAAGCTACAGAACATCTGAGGACATGCCGCAAAGGGAGTGAGAGTGAGAAAATGAGTGATGTCAAGACAGCCGTGTGGAACATAGACGCTTAACTTGTAGCTGCAGGACAGCAGTCAGGAGACTGATCATTGGTAAGAACAATCATTGCGGTTATCGGACCACAGTCCATTCTACTGTGCAGCCAGGAGAGATCATGTGATTATAACTGCTAACGTAGGGACATGAAGTCTGCACTCAGCCTTTACATAAGGATTGTTTGCTTGGGATTATTACTAATTCTCTCAGTAAAAAGGAAAACCCAATTCAGAGTTGCATTCTAGATTACACTCCCCCTTGGCGTTTATAACCAGTGGTACTAGGTTCTATCCAATACCTTCCAGTTTGACCTTTCACGAAGCCACTGTATTCCTTGTGTTCCCCTGTTCAAAAACTTGATTAAAAATCTAATTTTAAAAGATGCATTTTTCCACAATTACCCAGTACTTTGCACGTCTAAATCTGATACTTTTCAACTACATCCACCATGCACATTGTGTGTTCACCTCCCACTCCACTCGAGCATTTCCACTTAGCCTTTTCCAAATTCCTTTGGTACTATTTTTTTAACCTCTTTTCCCTTTGTTATTGCTCTTGAAATGTCTGCTCATATACTTTAATTATTCCATGTGTCATTCAAGTTACACCCCTTCTAGGAAGGCTCCTAAGATTACCCAACTTTTAGAGAGTTCCGTTTCTTTGGAAGTCGATAGTACTGTGTTTAGTCAGAGAGCTACCCTGTGTTGGCATCTTATTTTATTGCAAGTGATTTCTGCTTGATTTAAATTGTGCCTCCTGAATTATGCATATTTTCCCAAAGGGCACAATGCACAGGTTCATGCAAAAGAGATGTCGAATGAATGTTTGAAAACACATGACACTTTAAATATGGCTAGAGTATAGCCATTTGATTTGGGAGGGATACTGTTATGTATTAGAATGTGCTAATATTTTATTCTACTATTTTACAGACTTGTAATCTTATTTCTTCAATTTAGAGTAGTAGACCTTTGCTATCTGTACAATAGTATCATTAATGTTCTTTGTTATAGAAAATATTTGTGAAAAGTCTTATTGTATATATAATATATCCTTAAAAACCTATAATGTATAAGTTGTATAAATATATGTATACTTGAAATCCTTTAACACCTACAGTGGTTAAGTAGAATGTTTTACTTTTTCCAAAACATAAAAACTAGAGGATAAAATCACATTATTGGAAGTTTGTCTAGTTTAATAATGATCAGAATTTCTTAAGAAAAAAATTTGTTTATCTGGAGATTATTTTTTGGTCCTAATTTGTCTGAGAGATACTCCAGACGACTGTAAAGGAAAAGGCTCGAGACACTGGTATATATTCCAAACTGCATTGCACTGTTATCCTCTTGTATTATTTCACAATGCTATATTTGATCTCTGCTATCAAACTGCAAAACATTAGCTTTATAAAAAATATATTCTTCTCAGGTGTCTGTATATCTCCAGGACCTTCTTTGGCATGGCATTCCACTTATAATTTCCAAATAGACAGCAAGGAATCATACTTGCAAAAAGAAAATTTAAGAGCTTTTCGTACACTTGAACTTGGGAAACATTTTAATCAGTGGAAACCTGAGTATTCAGGGATAATATGAGTGAGTTCTATTCTTTACATAATACATGTGTACATTCGGTTCTCTTGTTGACATGTTTTTTCTGCAGCCTGTAGTCCTTTCGCAAAGCTTTTGTGGATGCCTGTGGATTATATTTTATATCAGCACCATTCAAATATGTTTCAGGTAATCCTTGTAAGCCAGAGAATTCATTTAAAACAGCATCAGAATTGCTCCTGTATTATTTCCACTAGCAAGCAGATATGCTATTTCTTTCTTTTCTTCCATTAAAAAGAAATATTCTCTCATCTCTCCTTTGTCCTGGTAGTTGCCATTCCATTTATCTCCTTTTTAATCATAATAATTCATAGAAATACTACCTAAATTCACAGTAACCAACTTTGTGATTTCTCTACACATATTTGATAATAACTTTCACTCACCCCACTGCACTTTCTTGCCAAAGTCATGGTTGGCAGTGATGCACATGGCTTCAGAAACTGTTTACCTCTCACCTTGCATCTGTCTTGTTCTTTCAATAACACTTACCCAACTGGTGATCCTTCTTCCAAAATGTACTTACACTGTGCTTCAATTCCCGGGTTCTACTCTGGTTTTGATGATCGTTTCGATACTACTGCTAGTCCTCCTCCTTTTCTTCCTCTTTATATATGTGTGTATATTGAACTGAGAGCTTCCTATTTGGCTAAACTGGCTGGACACTAAACTCCAGATAACCTCTGTCTCTGCCTCTCTATGTTGAGATTAAAGGCGATCTATATTCGTTTTCTTACAGGGCAAACTTTTTCCAGGTGAACCATCTTTCCTGCCCTCCAAGTTCCAATTTCTTGATGACTGGGCTACACACTGTCCTACTACTTTTCATATATCCTCACTACTTTGAAAAGTTCATTCATTCTCATTTTTAAGGCAATTGTGTTGCTGTTCTGTAGTATGCACTTCCCGTTCAGGCTTCCTTCCTGGATGTTCTATGAACTATAATATTGGCCTTATGTTTGTTGGCGATTCTCTCAGTGAGCCACCATTCTTCTTCAGACCATATCTCACAACTCAGGTTTGCTTTGCTTTGTGATGGTTCTCTGGTATTTGTGACTTCTTTTGAGAGAACTTTCCTTGAGTTTCTGGAGGCTTTCTTGCAACACAGAGGGCTATAAGCACTTGCACATTTACACAGATGGTAGCTTTGTCTTCATAGTCAATCCAGAATCTAAGTATGACTTGCTATGTACACTCTTGTTGTTCAGGCTGGAGTAATGTCTCAGCTCTAAACCACCACTACCTGTTAACTGGATAGCTTCTTCATTGTCCTACTTTCTACTCTCATTTCCAAAGGACAGCCAGAGAAAAGGGAGTAATAAAGCTAAAATCTCAAAGAGGAAACCCATATCATTCAGATTGACACTAGAAGGCTATTCATTATCTGCAAGACCTGCAGGTTAAACCTTACTGATAATGTTCGTTAATTCTATTAATTACTTTGTGTTTCTCTTCTTCATCTTTCCTATTCTTTGTATTCTAGCACCAGGAACAAAGGCATTCTTGCTACTTCTCAGTAGGCCAGGCACACACACCTATCTTAGTGTCTTTACCTTGATGCCGTCTGCTGTTCAGAACATGTTTATCAGAGACTTACCTCTCCACAGGAGAGACTTACCTCTCCAGAGATAAGTCTGCACCCCTTCAGAGATCTAAAAGACGTCTACCTGTCATTGAAACATTCATCCTATGACTGTTACTGCCAGTTGCTATCGCTCTTTTATTTGTTATTTCACGGAACTTAATCATTTTTTTAAATACTATATAATTTCTTTGTTTAGTTGAAATTGCTCATTAATACTTCAGGTCTTTGCACTGAACTTTAAGACAAAAGGTAAGAACTGAATAAGTAAATATTCACTATCATAAATTTTATAAATAGAATTTGTAGATTATACTAAATTGAGGTCATATTTTTCCTGTCATTTCTACTCATTCAGACCACATATCTCTTGAGAGTTAAAACACTTGCCACCCAGTTGTTGTTGATCTCCTGGGCGAATCCACCTCTCATTCATGTTGTAAGAAACAGATAATTAGTGGGGAGAACCTGAGTAGATTTAACTTGATAAGCCCTTCATTATTTTTGTAGATTTATAGATAAGATTGATTATACAACCATTAAGCAATAATGAATGTGATGCATAACCTGTTATTATCATGTCAGGATTTTCAGAGAATGTACACTCCAGTGATTAACAGTATTTACAATATACTTTCTTTCCTGAGAGCTATTCGTCTTCATTGTTCTGAGAAATTCACTTTCATAGGCTGAGTTGGCTGAAAAGAGGGGAACAACCTGCATAAGCAGTGACCTGTTCTTCATCATTTGAAGGCCATGCACAACCTCATTCAACAAACGTTATTAGAAAACAAACTATCAATATGAATTGAATTTTCATTTAACTAAACTAAGAACTCACAACCATCTCCTGTCTTCACACCAGTACTCAGATGGTAGATTCCTATTAACATTTCAAGTTTTACAACCGGAAGTTTTCCTCCATAATGATTTCTATGCTATCTGGTTCTGCTCACTGGAATAATTAATAGCGTTCTTTATCCTATAATCACTCTTATCACCACTAATTGAATCATTGTTTCTTTCCTTATCTTTAACTGATGTCTACATACATTCCCACTAAGAACTTCAACATCTACTGGCACCTTGAATTTGCTAGTAATAGTAGCTTCAGCCTCTTGCATAAATAGCTCATAATATTTACTTTATGACAGAATAACTGTCTGTGACATGTTGATTCCAAACTGTTAGGAGATAATATTATGCCTCAAAATGATTAAGTTTCTTGTGTTTGCTCCAGTTGTTTTCTGTCATCTCTTTCTGTAATCTTCCTTCTTTGAGACTGTTTGCTAGACCATGGTTGTTCTCAATCTCAGAGATAAAGGCAGTGGCTCTAACAAGCACATCTTTGATCACGACCACGCAAATGGGGGCAGTAGAAGGGGAGGCAAAACCCCAACCAACTAACCAAGCAAAAAACAAAACAAACCAAAAAAAAACCAACAACAAAGAATGAGAGAGTGATGTAAATAAAGGGGGAAAGTGAAGGAGAGAGAAAGAAGAGAGAGAGAGAGAGAGAGAGAGAGAGAGAGGGAGAGGGAGAGGGAGAGGGAGAGGGAGAGGGAGAGAGAGAGAGAGAGAGAGAGAGAGAGAGAGAGAGAGAGAGAGAGAGAGAGAGATTCTGTGATGAGGATCAGAACTAGGCATCACATAGGTTTGATTACCTGACTCAGTGGTGAGTCAAGATGAGTAAAATCTTCAGGAAGCTCAGTGTTCCTTCCCAGAAAGGATTTAACTCTTTGAAGTACCAGGGATAATATTGTACTTATATTTTTAGAGGATGGTCTCACAAATTAAGAATATAATAAAATCTATAATCTAGGACAATCCCAGTCAGAAATAATTGTTCCATGTATTTAAATTCTGTATAAGTTGCCTTCATATGATACATTTATTTGTGAGACAAAAATCCCTCTGAGAAGTACTATCCAGACCATAGGACCACAAACCACGAAAGCGTGTGACACAAGAATTAAAGAGGATTATGAGACAGAGCAAACACATTCAAAGGTTAATACAACACAGAGTAGCTTCATATGTGAGTTGTCCCCACTGAAGACAAATTTGGTTTTGGGGGTTGGGGATTTAGCTCAGTGGTAGAGCGCTTGCCTAGGAAGCGCAAGGCCCTGGGTTCGGTCCCCAGCTCCGAAAAATAGAACCAAAAAAAAAATTTTGGTTTTGCTTTCATTCATTGACTAAGTCATGTCTATCAAGCATCATTGATTTGCACAGCATGCAACTATTCCTACTCATGTTCCATTTCACCAATATTCAAGGCGATTTAAGAGTAGTGGGAAAATTGACCAAGAATACAATCGCAGCCCTAGTATTTGCAAAACTTTCTGTTTCTGGATATATGACTTGCTTTTTACCAGTTGAAATTTTACTGAAATTCATACATAGATCAGGATATTAATGCGATCCTTTGAGCCTTCAAAATGAGATAAGATACACAAAGTGCTGAATAGTATGCTCGAAAACATCTTTTAATGAACACGCATGCTGCTGTGCATGCTGCTGCCACTAAGGATAACAGAGACCGTGTCACAGGACCATCACTGTGCGAGACAATACCGCACAGCAATTGCAAGACTTGCTGAAACTTCTGATATCACTTCTAGCCTGTGCCCTTGGGAAACTGACTCCACCCTCTGTCCCTCATATTAATCATCTCTAACATGAAAATAGTCAATTTCACATTCCTACAAAATTTTATCTTAAATCTGAAAAATTATGATAGAATTTGTGAGTATAGTATATATAGTATTATTGTATTGTATATTATAGAATAATATAGACTAGTGATGTATTAGTAAGAGTTTATTATTAATTCCACGAAAGTTTCAAAAATAGAGCTTTTAACCAAGACTCCTCATGGCCTCTATAGAATAGAGAGCTTAGAAAGAATAATGCCTTTGTAGGTTATAAGTTTTTTCATTTAAATTTATTTTGAGACTTATTTTTATTTTATATGTATGGTGTTTTGGCTGCATATATGTTTGTGCAACACGAGTATGCCTCATTCCCATGGAAGTGAGAAAAGGGTGTTAAATCTTATGGAACTGGAGTCCCTTGACCATTATTAGCCCCCATTTGGGGGCTGTGAATCAAACGCTGGCCCCCGGGAGACATGTCAATGTTCTTGCCTACTGACCCATCTCTAGTCCAGTTTTCTCACTTTTAAAATTATTCAGAAATTAAAATCCATTAGTCACATGTCAAGCAGCAATAGAGTTGGGTCATGTGGTGAATCTATTTCCAGCTTTTGGGGGAATTGCACAAGGCCTGCCCCTAGATGTAGAGCAGCAGCAATTAATGTCTTCCACGAGAAGGAAACTGTCTTCTCTGGGGGCTATCCAATCCCAAGCGTCAGCCCTAAAGATGTATATACACACATATATCACTAAACAGGTTCAGTATATATTATATACATAAATGTATATAATACATACATGTGCATATACATACATACACCCATGTGTATAAAACAATATAAAAAAGAGGGGAAAATAATTTGAGAGACAGTGGATGAGGAGTTGGAGGGAAGAGCAAAAGGGGGGGCAAGTGATGCTAAATATAGTATGTGAGTATGCAATTTTCTTAAAACTACATAAAGTCATTTGAGAAATCACAAGTACTATAAATTATGTGCAACTGTATGGACCATGGGAAAGATGGATATATGTGTATATATTCTGTTCCCTCAGGGTCTTTACAGTGGAAGATACGATAGCAGGGGTGGCCAAATGGCTCTTACAAACTCTAGCACTAAACTCTCCACACTGTCCAGAGACAATAGAAGACACTCACTGGGGAAGGAGAAGCCCAGACAAGGAAAGACTCAGCCGTCCAGGCATCTTACATTCTGTCAGTTTAGTTTCTTACCTTTCTTGGGAAATTTGATAAACAAATGCATTGACTTCCAGAAAGAGGGCTCTGGATTCTGATCTACTTCATACTTTACTTCAGCGGAGAATCTCACACTAGGGATGTCCTGAAGACACAGCAAATCCTCTGACTCCCACAACAGTAACTTATCTATCAGGTTGGTTAGTTTCTTCGCAACATACAGAGAACATCTTTGGACACATAACAGGGAGCTATCAATGATGTGTTGACTGTGTCAGACTTTCAAGGATTTCCTAGCTGACACCTGTATCTATTTATCAGTTACTCATGTGCTGTTTCGTTTGTTTTAGTATCCAGTATCTTTTTATAGGGAGCACTTAAGAGAAAAACAAACATGTCGTCATCAGTTTTCATTGTTAAATGATTCACTGCATTATTAAACAAATAATGTCTAGTATATCTATGGGATGATTAGTAACCTCAGATAATAATATTAATTAAATGTATTATTCAGTCCAGACTCAAATTGCATTGTAGGACTAACATTTACTTTTACATTATTTACCATTACGGTGTGTGTGTGTGTGTGTGTGTGTGTGTGTGTGTGTGTGTGTGTGTGTGTGTGTTGCAGTCCTCTAGAGGAGGTGAGGGGACCATACCATGGAGCCAGTTCTCTCCTCTCGCTTTTATGTTTATTCTGAGCATCAAGGTATGCCATCCACGTGTGCATGTAAAGCGACTTTACCCAAGGAGCCATCTTCCTGGCCCTCCCAGTAATGTTTTCATAGGATTACTTACTCCATTTAGTTCCATAAAACTAGTCTTACTCAATCTATCCACATTGGTCTTCCTGAGGCTCATCCTCACCCTGGCATCTTGAGGAATGAAAGCGCATTGTTCTACAAATTCATATTTACTTGAGTTCATCTGTGTCTCCTCATGATAACGTTGAAGGTATGTATCCTAAAGAGTGACAGCATTCACCATAGATGCCATGTGATGTCCTACACAGTACAATATTTAATAGGTGCCTGAGGCAGGTTTGCTCTGCTCCTGACAAGTTTATTTAATGACTTATTAAGGTAGAATCCACCTGTTTCTCCATTATACCGTGTTTTTTCTCTTTGAAAATAGAATACAATATTTGAGAAGATTCTCCAATGCTACTAATGAGTGTGTGTGTGTGTATGTATATTTGTAAGTACCTCTCTCTCTCTCTCTCTCTCTCTCTCTCTCTCTCTCTCTCTCTCTCTCTGTGTGTGTGTGTGTGTGTGTGTGTGTGCGTGTGCATGTAGAAACCAGGGCTTGAGGTTGATAGCAGATATTGTCCTTTATTACTTCTCCACATTACTTTATTTATGTATTTCTGGGTCAGAGACTGTCACTAAACCTGGAGCTCAGTGGTTCAGCTAGGATGGCTGTTCTCAAAGGCCCTGGGACTTCTGTCTCTAATGCTGGAGAACCAAACATGGATCCTTGTGCTAATGCAACAAGCATTTGACTGTCTAGAGAGACTATGTCTCAATACCTTAATGCCCTTTATCCTCAAAAATGTAACCTGTCGATTTTAGGGTTTGTGCATGATTTTCTATCTTCATCATGTTATAAAATAATTGACTAATTGTAAATAGAATTTTAAAACGGTACTTTAGTTAGGAGATACACTTGTATGGTAGGAAAAATAAAGTCAAATCAAAGGTAAACCACTGTAAACAGAATTTACAAATAGGACTATAATTTTCACTCTGGGCTTCATTTTCTTCTCAAACATTTAGTGCTTTCCATAGTTTTACCACAAAACTGTGAACAAGCTGGGCTGGGTTAAGCTTTGATCTATTGTGCAAAAATGAATAAATTATTAAATTATTCTGGAATGACATTCTCTTTCTTGATAACTGGCATGCTAATATTTGGGCACCTCTGCCTTCACAAGGATGTAGTAAAAAAGAGATTATGGTTATGACAGAGTTGAGCTCTCTGATGACATGCCATTTATAAAACCCAGATCAAATTATTGGTCCTTATTACATCTATAAATAGTCTTCCTGTTTCTGTGGACACCCTAAATTTCATTCTCTATTAGACACTACTGCCAACTTTCATGACCTGCTTTTCGGAACATGTAGCAGGTCTTGCCAAAGGAGGCTGGTACATCTAACGCGTCCTTCTGCCTCAAGACTTCCTTGCTCTCTTTCTCTTTAAAAATATTTCTGATTGATGCTCAAGGCATCTATTTCACAATCTTAATTTCAATTTGCCTCGCCCTTAGGTGGGACTCTCTCCTGCTGATTTTGCAAAAGTCCAACTTTTCCTATTTGCAACTAGATTGGAAAGGGCATGGAGACTGGCTCAGAACAACCTGCTGAAGTGACCCCCACTGAGACTAATTCAGCTCAGCCTTGTCATTCTGTCTACAGAAGGCTCCTGGCATAAAGGGGACCCAGTAGCTTCATCAGCACGTGGAGATTTCCTAAGTTAATTTCAGTTCTGAGAAGATGCACAGAGCACAGCTGTGCAACCCAGTGGAGTTTGAATTTAAGGAGAGGAGTAGTCACCCTGCAAAAACACATGAATAAACGGTTATTCAGTTTCCCAGATGGAGCCGATGAGATTTGCTTTTTCTGTCCATCTTTTTAAAAGTACACTAGAGAAATGATATGCTGTCATTCCCTTAACAGGACATACTGGTGACATCCCTTATTTAAATTTGATTAATCTCCTTATCGTCCCTTGCCTCTCAATGGGATTATCTGATTCCATGTACAAGACAGTTCTTGTCTTAGCAGAAAACAGAGGAGACTCCCTGGCCAAACGAGAAATGATCTAAGATCTTGAAGTTCATTTTTATGATGGAGATACAGGGTTTGGTTCTATCTGTGGACTTGATTTAACTGGGTTTCCTGACTTTTCTACCATTTTCCAGTTCTAATCGATGCCACTTTTATAGACACAGTTAGTCTAACTGGTTTGTTTATCTTAGATTTCTCATAGCAATCTGACTTTTTTTTAAAATTGGGATTGGCATTCTAGTTTAGCATAAGTGTAAAAGTTTTGCATGTTGAACAAAGCTGGAAATGGGAGTGATGGAAAACGCTCCATTAGCCTTGGCCCCCAAAGAAATTTTAGGGCATCTCTTAGATATACGGCCACTTTTATAAATGAAGTCATGTGGTGAATATGAAGTGCTTGTCCTGGGAAATTTTAATCATTACACAAAAACAATTAATTCTACACATTTTCTTCTTTGGCTTAGTTAATAGCAATAGTCTACAGGAAGGGGCGGCGCAGACAAGTGAGTAAGCAAACCCAAGCTAAAGCATAGTGCAAGAAGAGATCTATTTTTCATAGTAAGAAACACACATGAAGACTGGTAAGGTCAAAAAAAGCTAAATACAGAAACTTAAGATGCATAATGTGAACTTCTGCATAATGTGAGTCCAATGTGAGACATTGGACTTTTTAGTACTGAAGAAGAATAGCAAAAATCTTCTGAAAATCAAAACAAAGCAAAACTCTCTCTGTTTCAGCACTTTAATTATCTAAGGGCACAGTGAATGGTGTAAGCCTGTGTGTCAACTCACCTTCTACTATTCTGAGTAAATGACCACATAGATGCATGTGTTCAATGTGAAGTACCCAGATAATGATGGCCTCTCGTGAGGTTGTGGGAAAATTTAGGTAGCTAGAAACAGCAAGTCAATGGAGACATGTCGCTGAGAGCTATTCCCTGCTAAGGCCCAGAATGTGCTCCTCCCTCTTTCTGTTTCCTATGATGTGAACTTTGAAGTGATATCCTCATCACCATGGCGGGCAAGATCTTCTGAAATCACACACAAAATTAATATTCCTGAAGTTGTTTCTTTCAAAATTTGGTCACAGCAGCAAGAAACCTAACAGAAATTCTGACAGAGATATGTGACCAAGTCTGGCCATGCTGTTGTTAAGCCTTTCCACCTTGTCTTTGAGGACTGAACCTAGGGTCTTGTGCTAAACAGGCAAGAGCTCTACTACTGAGCTAAACACAGCTTTAAGTCTTTGTAAGAAAAAATGGAAGAAAAATTTAGAGAAAATCTTCACTGTTGGCTAGCAGATCTTAACATGTTATTCTGACAGAAGCCCAGAAGCCCAGAAGCCCAGAAGCCCAGAATGCCAATAAAAGATGATCAATATAGATTGTACCCATGGGGTTTCACATAGGAGCAAAGGCCTATTTTGGGAACTGGACTCATAGCCAATCATTACATTCTGGCAAAGATCTTGTCTACATTTTGTGTGTGTCCTCAGATATTGTGTGAAGCTATAGTTAAGTGGTGTATTAAATAAGTTTGGTAGACACTTTGAGATGGTACAGCCTTCAGCCTGTGACATTGGTTATTGCTAGAAACGTTTAGCTAGGCTTACAGTGAGGATCAGGTATTAAAATAGAGAGAAGAGAATTAAAAAGCTTACGTTTTCATTAGAAAACATTTGAAAAATTTGAAGTTGAGGATAAGGAAGACATGGTCTCTAAGTAATTAGTATCAATTTGTATCAGGACAATAGGGTGCATGGAGGACGTCCGTCTCATATCTGTAAAGTTCAAGGGCACAAGGGAAATCTCATTAGAAACACTTTCCCTTGGGACAATAGACCCTCTATAGCTCTCACAAGTTTGTATACAGCATTGTCTCTCCACCACCCTGGCAAGAAGAAGCCAGTCATTGTGGTGCTAGAGTACTTGATTAAAGGAACTTAAGGAAGGTTTTGTTTGTTTCAGGGTACAGTTCATCATGGCAGGGCTGTCACTGTAGCAGGAAGATGAAGTGATGGCCTAAGAGATTCTAGCTACCATTCATTCTGATGGCTGATTAGTCACACCAAGCTGGCCTTATAGGAGCAGAGAAGACAAGAATTATGTTGTTTGGTAAGCTACCAGCCAAATTTCAAAGGAAGATTTGCAAAGTGAGGAAGTGTATTGGCAGGGTTATAATCCCTTGTAAAAGGTTAATACTGTTTTATTCTGTGAGGTGAAATATAAGCTCCAAGGGCCAGCCAGAATACTTGGCATACCACAGATGGGCATCCCTAAGGAAAGCTTTGTGTAAGGAGGGAAACTATTCCAGGGGGCAGTTATTTGGGCTGCACTTGGAAGAGTGGTCAGGATAGGTGCTCAAGCTCTTTGGAGTTCTTACCACACCACCAGGAACAATGAATGCTAAACACCGAGCTATAGAATTTACCGTTGTTGTCCCTCCTGTACTTGATCTTGCTTTGGCCAGATTCCTCCATTTGAAATGTAAAGTTTACTCTATGTCCTTGTATCTGTATCCATTTAAATTTTCTACTTTACAGATTGTCCCAACTGAGAGATTTCCTTGACTCTCAAGAGAGACTCATGTCTTAGAACTTGAACTATAAGATCATTTTTACATATTTTGGAGAGCATTGGAGATGTTCCAAATGTACTTTTTTTTTCATTCTAAGAGGAAGTGTTATCTACTTTCCTCATCCCAGTGACAGAATACTTGATTAAAGCAACTTAAGGAGGCTTTTGTTTGTTTTGTGGGTACAGTTCATCATAGCAGTGTCATTGTGGCAGGAAGATGAAGTGGTTGATGACCTAGCAGCAATACTCAGAAACAATGGGAAGATGAATGCTGGTGCCCAGCTCTCTTCTTTTTATTAAGTCTGGAATCTTAATTAATAGAATGTCACCACCCATATTTGGGTTCAGTATTCCATAGAATTGCCCTCGTAGACTGTCTTATTTGGTTTTCATTACTATGAAGAGACACCATGACCAAGGCAACTCTTATAAAGGACAAGATTTAATTGGGGTTGGCTTACAGGTTCTAAGGTTCACCATCATGGTGGGAAGCATTGCAGTGTCTTAGCAGACATGGTGCTGGAGAGTTAAGAGTTCTACATCTTGTTCTAAAAGCAAACAGGAAGGATTGGTATCCTCAGGAAGCTAAGAGGAAGATCTCTTTGCCCATCCTCACAGTGACACACTTTCTCCAACTAGACCACACTACTCCAACAAGGCCACAACTCCTAATAGTGCTGTAATGTGGGCCAAGCATACATAAACCATAACATAGTCACACTTAGATTTTCATAGCGATTCTCAACCTAGTCAGCTTGACACCTTTTTTGTTATAGGATTAGATACAATTCTTGGTAGCATAACATACATAATTTACACTGAGCTTATCTTATTTTTAATTTTATCTATAAAATGTAAAGTGTAAATAGATCTTTAGGTATTATCACAGTTGCTTCGCTGAGGAAGAAATGCAATCTCTTTCTGACATATATTTCACATACTCTTTCACTTTAATCATAACATGGAATCTCTGATATTAAATAATCATCTATAATTACAAGAATACCCACTATAATCCTTGCTAGATGAAAATTTCAAAGCGTTTCTTATAATCAATGCAATTTTAGAAAAGTGTTTAATAAATAAAGTCTAAAACAGCTTTTAAAGCCAGTAAATGACTCTTAAATACTCAGAACTGAGCTGCAAACTTACAGTATAGAGTCATGCATAATTTTAGAAAGATTCAAGCATTCTTCAGTTGAAGACTATCAATAGAGCAACATTTTATTTTGTTTTATTTTACCTTGAATAAAAACATTGTCTTTTAAACTGCATGCCACAAATAAAATTTATAATATACAACTGGTAACAGTTTGGCAAAAAATATTATCAACAATTGATTACACACAACAGTGAAAATACATCCTAAAAATTAATGGTACTTGAGCTGCAGAGATGGCTCTGTGGTTAACAGCACTTCCTGCTTTTGCACAGGACATGAATTTACTTCCCAGCAACCAAGCTGGGCAGCTCACAGCTACCTGTAACTCAGGTTCCAGGGAATTTGACATCTATGTGTCTCCAGGAAACCTGTTGTCTCATGCACATATCCACACATATATATCCCCCATGCATTGTGTGTGTGTGTGTGTGTGTGTGTGTGTGTGTAGGTGTAGGTGTCTATGAGTAGGGTATTGAAGCCACCCTTTATCAACAGATTGGGAATAATTTATGGCTTTGCCTCTAGTAGAGTTTATTCCATAAAATCGAGTACACCTGTGTTTGGTGGCTTTATGTTTAGAATTGTAAAACATTTTTGATGCATAAAGGGACACACAAAATCACTATGGTGATACTGTCTTTTAACATTTCTAACTAGTTTCATTTAAATTCTATTTTTTTAAATATTAGAATGGCTATGTTTGGTGGTTATTTATGTTTGCCTATAATGTCTTTCTGTCAGTTTGTGCCTTTGTAATGGGAAATCAAGTTCATTAATATTGAGAGTTATTGTTTGAACATTTATACTAATTATAGTTATTTGATTGATTTCGTTATTTCTTTTAGTCTTCTTTAACTAAAATGCCCTAGTTTTATTTATTTTTTTTAGTCATTTGTAGAATTGTGGCTAGGTGTATACTTTCCTTCTAGCATAAATATTTCTTTCAGTGCTCTCTGGGTTAGTGATTACACATTTCTTTAGTTTGTTTTTATTTTGGAAACTTTTTGCTTTTCCTTTAATTGTAACAGTTACTTTTGCTGGGTATAATAATGTGTTGGCAGCTGTGGTCTCTGAAATCTTGGATTGCGTCTTTTCTGGCTCTGCTAGCTTTAAAAGTTTCCATTGAATAATCATGTTATTCTTGTGGCTGGCCTTTATAAGTGACTTGCCTCTTCTTTCTTGTAGGCTTTAATATGCTTTCTTTAGGATTTATTTTCACTGAAAGATCTTATTAGGAATTGCCATTTAGATTCTGTCTCTCCACTACCCTGTAAGCCTCTTGTACATATGGATGCCATCTCTTTTTTGGGAGGTTGGGAAATATTCTCTTACGCTTTCATTATCAATATTTTTGAAGAGTTTGTTCTGGTTGGTAGTATTCTATTTCTATGATTGTAATGCAAAGATTGCTTCTTTTCATGACACCCAAAAGCTTTACTATATTCCATTCTTATGTATTTTTGAAAACATTGGCCTTTATTGTGTGGGTTTTTCCCTTCTTTTTAACATCAACCTTCAAAATCTGATATTCAGTTTCCTCTACATTCAAGTCTATTGAGGAGGATTTCTTCTGAACTTTTTATAGGTTGTTAATGTTCCCCCCAAAATTTCAGTTTGATCTTTTTTCAATGCTTTTTAACTGAAATCTATTAGCATATATTGAATTGATTTTTTTTATTTTACTCATCTCTCTGTTCTTATTCTCTGAGTCAAATAACATTTCTTATAGGTTTTGTCACATAGTTGTAAATTTCATACACTTTGATGCTCACTATGGTCATCTCTGATACATTTTACAACTTTTCATCTCTATTGCAACAGTCTGCACACATGTTACCTTAACTTGGCTCATTTTAGATATCTTCCCTGAGTTCATGGCCTCTACTATGAGTTGTGGAATTTCTGTGCCTCGGTGCCTTTCTTTGACCCATTCATGGTCTGCTTTCAGGGATCAGAATTTCTTCTTAAGTTATGGAATGCTCCCAGGCTGACCATACTGTTTTAAATGGTTTTGTATCCAAAAACGTGTATCATTCTTTAGGAAGAAAAGCAATTGGCTTTCAATGTCTTTATTTATTCATTTCACAAACACACATACAGATGCACATACTCACACACATGCACATTTACACATACACTTGTGTACATGTGCACAATACACACATGTACACATTCATGCACCATTGCAACAAGCATGCCTGCAAGCACATACACTCTCACACATATACACAGCTGCATACATATGTACACACACATTCATACACAAACACATATACATGTAGTACACAATGTACACACACACAAGCAAAAATTTTCATAACAAATTGTTTTTATAAAATATGACCATTTGCAATTTTGAATAAGAAATTCTGAATCCAAAGATACAGTTGCTGCCAGAAGTCTACAAGAAACCTCAAGAAATCTCTTTTCCTTATCCTTGCATAGGTTTAATTAGTGAGATAAGAGATGGTCTTAAAGATTATTTTTTCAGACACACCAGAAGAGGGCTTCGGATCCCATTACAGATGGTTGTGAGCCACCATGTGGTTGCTGGGAATTGAACTCAGGACCTCTGGAAGAGCAGTCTGTGCTCTTAACTACTGAACCATCTTTCTAGCCCCTTAGAGATTATTTCTAATAAAACAAAAGAAGAGATAAAGAAGAGGATTACAAACAAATAAATGTCCAATTCCCTTGGTAAAGATTGTGCCTAGCATGTGGGAAACCCTCATGCCATCCCCAATACACTGTAAAATAGGATGTTTTGTCACGTGTCTGCAATCCTACCATTCAGGGGATAGAAACAGCAGGCTGAGAAACTCAACACCATCTTTATCTACAAAGCAAGTTTAAAGACATCCTGGGATATAGAAGACTTTATCTTTCAAAAAAAAAAAAAAACAGGTACTAGAACTTTTACACACTAGCTCTTCAGTGTGTTGGTGATTTATAGAGCGTGTAGGTAATTAGCAGGGAAGAAAGGTGCTAAGGTCTTTAATGATATCTGTCTATGCACTTATACATATCACATGTAAAGATGATTTGCTCATTTAAATGGAAATCCAACCATTTATTCCTAATTGGGAAAATCTAGTTACACAATCTCTTCACATTTAATTTTCTTTGAAAATATATACCGTGTACATTCTTCAGAAGGCAATTCCTTCTCTCCAAAACATGTTCTACTTCTTTTCGAGCCTCTGGTAAAAATTTTATCTAAGCCATCAGATTTAGCAATTTGTAACTGATCTAATCTCTGCACCAAATCCTTGCTTACTGAAATTGCATCTAACAGGTCCTCACTATAAACCTTTTAGTTCGCATGAGACGGAATGACAACTTACGTCTCTCCCACCCCTTCTTCATTCTGACATAAAAGAAAACAAATAAACAGACTTACTCAGAATCAGGGATCATTTCCACAATTACAATATGATGAAACGATAATCACTTTGAACTAATGTCTGAAAAATAAAGATTTATCATATCAGTTATCATCAATGGCAATTAAGTAATTATAGATTTCTTTACTGCCTGACTTACAACCAAAAGTAAGAGTTTGTAAAGGTTTATAGTAGGAGGCATTGTCAGAGGACATCCCGTTTGCTGTCTTAGGCCATTCACTCATCCACCAAATATGTCAACACCACAGAATTTAAAATGTGTCAAATACAACATTGGGCACAAAAGATAGGAATAAGCATACATAGTTTCAAGAGTTAGCTAACTACAGTGTGGAGTAGCAAAAGAATCCATTATGTAGTTCAATTTTATTTTATCAATTAATTTTTAATTATTACACATAGTTTTTTGCTTAGTGGCCCTGGATGACCATGAATTTTTAATCTTCCTGGATCATTATCACAAGTGCTGCGATTTCATTTTATGCCAGACTCGTAATCTAATCGTATGATGTACCTATCATCTATATATTCATCCATTATCTATCTATCTATCTATCTATCATCTAATTATATAATATGTTATAAATATCATATATATTAAAATACCATTACCTTTTCATATATATGAAAAATATATATAAAACACTTTCACTACAAAAGTTCTACTATGTAGCCCTGGATGTCGTAGTATTCTTGAGGTAACCTGGGATACCTCAGGCTGGAGAATATCTCTCTATTTTATTTCATACATCTTGGGATTATATATAGTAACCACTGTGTTTGACTTTCATAATCTTATTAAGTGTTTGGGCTTTTAGACCTTTTAGACTCATAATCTTATTTTATTAGTATATGATTAAATAATAAAGATGATACATCTGACCAATCTTTCTTTTGAAATTATTACACAATTACCCTTTTCTTTTCCTCTTCAAGAGCTCCCATACCATCTTTCTTGTTGTCTTTCAAATTCACGAATCATTGTTCCATTAATTGGTGTTATAGACATGTGTATGTATGTATTTGTCTATTATGGATGGGAAACCGGGAAAGGGGATAACATTTGAATTAAAAAATCCAATTAAAAATTAAAACAAAAAAGAAAACTTAAGAAAGAAACTCGATACTGATATACATGTTAATAAATCTTATTATAGATTAAATAAATTATTGATAAAATATAAAAAGAGAACAAACATATATTCCTAAAGATGACCAACTCATTCTGTATAATACTGCCTGTATGTATCTTTTCAGGGCTGAACATTTTGTATTGGATAACTAATTGGTACACTCTTACATAGGGATGAAAACAATATCCGATTAAAATACATAGTTGGTGAGCATGGTCTCAACAGATCCACGTGTAAAAGAGCTTCCCAGCAAAGGCTCGAGGAACCTTGTGGAAGAAAGGGAGGACAAAACTGCCAAGAGTCAGAGATTCAGGGAGTTTGCTGTGAGATTTCGCCTCCCAATAATGTCAGACCCTACAGCCATAAAGATTCACTATATGCAATTGGTCATCTTCACTCTGCCATCCCAAATGGCAAACAAGTCGCGCTGAAAATGAACATACTTTGATTCCTCCAGTTTCTCTAAGGGACAAAAATCTTCTTGTCTATCAATGGAGATTGATGTACTTAGTCTTACATTTTACTTTTCCCAAAGATGCATTTATTAGGACCTAGCTTTCGATAGGCTCTTTAAACAAGCGGTGAGCATTGTGTAAAAGGAGAGAGATCCAACCCGCTTACACCACAGTCCACAGTTCCCAAACATTTTCTGGGTTCACATTCTTCGTGCAACGCTTCATCCCACAGAGCTGCTGCTTCACTACATGTCCACGATGATAATTTATTTTTTCTCTGATGCTTTAAAGCAAGCAAACAAACAAAATTAATCCAGGATCTTTTCTGTTTGCTGATGGATAACTGAGCGTGAACTATTCCAATAAACCTGAGTTAAAAAGACCAATCTTTTCTTTTTCCCTTGAGAGTTTTCTTCTGGACCCCGCTATCCTGCATTTATTAAGATGAAAATCACCACAGGCTTCTTCAAGCTTCTTGAAGAAGACTTCTTCTACCTTGCTGTTGGCTCTGGCACTGAGTGTTTTAGGACCTCGCCTCTTAAAAAGTGTTGAATTATCTTCAAATTTTGAATTGGGTGTATATATTTGCTCATTAGTTATATCTAGCTAAACATATCTACAATGTTGAGAATTTCATCTTAATTTTACTAATCTCTTTACTATTATAAAATGTCCTGAAGGGTTTTTAACAAAATGAATCCTCAGGACAACTGCTAAGTTTTGAAACTTCGGAGTAAGAACTTTAAAGCTTTTCCTCCATTTCTTAAAATTCAAGTAGCACTTCTATGTTGAAATAGCATCGTCTCCGACTTGTTTGAAGAACTTCAGAGTGCTTCTGTTATAATGATCCCTTTTCAGGATGAAGTCTATGGTTAAATTAATGCATCACAT
The DNA here is from genome assembly GCF_021556685.1 of Rattus norvegicus. Taxonomy (NCBI): domain Eukaryota; kingdom Metazoa; phylum Chordata; class Mammalia; order Rodentia; family Muridae; genus Rattus; species Rattus norvegicus. The sequence goes on from NC_141550.1 coordinate 76,279,877, forward strand.
CTGGGGTTAAATTTCATTTGACCACAATCACTTATTCAACCAAGTTTATCGGCATCCTAGCAGAAAGCTAGATATCGAGACGAAGACGAGACACAGGCAGTCACTGCAAATACTGATCTAACTACATCCATGAGAGAGAGTACGTTATTATTTCTGGGAACTGTGAAGAGCTAGTAGCATTATCTTTTATATGTTTTACCTTTCATGTGATGCTCTCTTATAATTTCCCGATATTGATAAAATGCTGATGAGTGACTCAATCGTGCTAGAATTCATTTTTGAATGATTCATTGAGATAAGCATCTAAACAGAAAAATATGGCTATCTTTTATTTCATTTCTTGCTGCTAAAGGTCTCTTATGCATATCTCTACTTAAGTGAGAGTCTCTGGCATTAATGATTTTTTTGAACAGATTTAATCAGGTGATAATTAAATTGGCCTTTATCTCCCTAACTTATGATATGTTTTCTTCACGCTGAAGTTTTCCTTTGAATGTAATGTGCTAAGTGTTCAAGTGGAGCTTCAAATAGAAAAACTGCTTCATATAATATTTATAGCAACAAACCCAAGACCCATTTAATTCCCAATAGTTTGATGGACATATAGGAAAAAGATGAACTGAAGAAAAAAAAACAATACTATAGGCTGAAAGAATTGAAAAGTAGCAAGAAATCAAATATAGTTGTAGTCCTATAAAACGTATTTTGTAGACCTGAAGGACACATTTTTGTATGATATGAGAAAATATATTATGGTCTACTAGTTTATAAAACAGCACATTTATCTAGTATATACTTTCAAATTCATTCTGGGTTTTCCATTGTATTTTGAAGGCTCTAGCTTATTTAGCCCATAGAAAATATATCTTTAGAAAGATAATCACTCATACCAGATAAATGACTTTCTCGTTCTAAAAACAGTGAATATATTATTTTTAAATTACTATTAAATTAGGCTTGAGCAGAATTTAAAACGTGATTATTATATTTTTACGATTTACTATGCAAGTCCAAGTTTGAAACAAAGAAATTTACACTTCCATTAGTTGTTCCCAAATGCAATCTTTATGAAATTATATTGTGTGTTTCATTTGATCTTTAGATGAAACATTTACAATTTTAGATTATTTTTCATATTTAAAATAACCCACAAAGCATCAACTAATTGATCGAATTGGAAAACAAATGTATCATGAACTGAACATTATATTGAATCCTTTGCTGCAGACCATCAAGATAGTATATGTATATATGTCACTTTTGAGGTAATGATTATGGCTATGTGCCGTAAAGTATTTATTACCTTATCTAATTAATACACATTTTGGCATGTCAGGGTTTGTGGGTAATTATAGTTTTCAATTGCGGTAATAATTTGTATGATTTATGAAGCCTATGAAATAGCACTGTGAGCCAAAAAGCTGTCTGGAGTAATTACAGTTAAGCAGCTTGATCAACAGGTATGCCCAGCCAAGAGAACACAGCCTTAGGGATGAAAGGCTCAAACAAACAGAAGCAAGCTGAGGTGTTCACTTCCCAGCCTGCCTTTGCTCACCCGGAAAAAAAAATAGCCCACCCACTGTTCTCAACTGTTCGAAACAATGAATTGATTGCTTAAGTATGTGTAGTTATTTTCTAAAGGGTCTTGTAATGATGGAGAGGAGTTTATAAAAATATATGCAAGGCTAGATAAGCTGTATTAACTTGTAATGATATCAAGGAAGGGGGGGTGAATGTAGAGATAACAATTTCTTTTTAGAATCGCTATGAGTTCCCTGGCATTTTAAAGTCTTAAGGAGCCCGCGCGCTAATCCCACTTCAGTTAAGAGTGGAACACTCTTCAAACTTTACTGCTTACCCTTTCATTCGACTTTCAATCTGCTTTACTCCTGGACAAAGACACTCGGATTAATGTTCCGAACAGAATTAGCGGATGGCGTTCGCACCCTAAGAAACTTCAGAGCTGGACAGCCATCGGAATTAAGATACGTAGAAAAGAGCCTAATCATCATTAGCCACGTTGACACAATCATTTCTGCGTAGTTGGTGGCTTGTTGTAGAAGATACTGCAGGCCCATGGCCACTTTTTGCTTTCGCTAGGTCAGTTTACCCTTGCCTTCTGTCGTTTTCTCTTAGTTCGTATTAATGCCCTAGAGCTACGCCATGTTTTCGTTGGCATTTGTCACACAAGCAGAAGCAAGAGATTCTATCTGCTTAAAAGCAGCTGGTAAATCTCTGTGAACTCTGTGTGTGGAAAATTTTTAAATGAGCTTGAACTTTCGCAAAGACTCGAGAAGGAGTTCTATTCTGTAGCCAAATGTCGCAGGTTTGGCTATTAGCTCCAGATAGGGATACTTGCCGTTGTTACTTCGTTAGGTTTGAGGTTTTCAATTCGAAGAATGAAGGATTAAGTCACACAACAGTGACTGAGAAGCATTGTCATTGAATATCCCATTTTACCATGAAGTTGATATCCATACCATCATACATTTGTGTGTGTGTGTGTGTGTGTATGTGTGCGTGCGTGCCTGCATGCGTGTGTGTGCGCGTGCTCACGCACGTCTGTGGGAGCGAACAATTGTTTTCTAAATTATGATGTAAGACTTGTAAGACTGCAAAAAATGTCAGGGGCTCTACAAATGTCCTGCAGCAATTTGTCCTTACATGTACAACTTGGCCACTCTCTCCAGTGACCTGAGGTTCAAAAAGAAAAAAAAATTAGTAAGATAAAGCAAAAAGAGTAAACAGATGAGAATTGTCATAGGTGCAAACTATATCCCAGAGACCTTTGGTACCCTGTTTGTGAGTTTGTACAGGAAGCCCTTCCCCCATGTGCTAAACAGACTACAGAGAGAAATCTCACTCTTGAACTGTCAAATCTTTTAGTATGGAAACGAGTGGAATAGAAAGAAAGCAGAAGATAAATAAGAGACATTCTTCTCAAGCATGCTAGCTTTGGTAGTCTGATTATTTCTGCTCTTCTTCTGTATCCTTACAGTGGCTGCTTTTTCCAGTCTCCAGGGGATGCTCAGGCCATCGGGTAGCTCTAAAAAGAGAAGACGTCTGTGCTCTTTAACATCTTTCAAATACATTCTTTTTAAACTTTGGAGCCAGCCAGTGCTAGTGAACTTTGTTTCTCCACTCTTCCACGTGCTGAAGTTCCTGCCACGCACTGCCATGGTGCGCTCAGGTAGGACTTTACAGGCATCTGTCTAAGGAACTGTGTGCACCACATCACCAAGTGCGGAACCTGGATATCGTCTTGCCCCAAGCACTTACCCCTGCCTTTCTGCCTTTGTGTTCTCTTCTGACAATGTGTCTCTTTCTCCCACCTCCCAAATAAAGTAGTTTCAACCTTCTAAAGAAAATGTTATCTTTAGATAACAAAATGCTGGCTGTGGATTAGAAGGGGAATGCAATAGAGCTGAGGTAGGAGCCATCCGTGTGTTGTATAGATAGCTATGAATACAAGAGTATTCAGAGAAACCACCTCACTTCTATATCTATATAATTCTGTGTGAGGTATTTGACAGGGTTTTTTTTTTACAAGTGTTACCCATGAAGTATAGTTTTATATCTTCAAAAGTCTTTTATTGTCATGTCTAGACATCATTCATCTCTAAGTTCTTTCTATTCATCAGGATATAGGCCGATTTTTATTTCTTTAATAGTTGCTCTTTGCTGGTTATTGATGTGGCCACTCAAAAGTTTATCCTAAGTTCAAATTCAGGGTCCGCATATTAGTTTACTTTTGAATTTCTGGGTGTGCTTGCAACATGATTTGAAATTCACAAGGTTACTTTGTCCAGTTGTAGCTATAATCAAAGATTAGAAATACTCGTATTACTTCTCAGAGTCATTCCCTAGTGCATAGATCCTCATTCATCCCGTTCAGTTTTTCAACTCAGTTAGTTTCTAATTTAATTGCCTGGTCACAGCCTTGTGTTCATTTGCTCTTGCCATGGGGAATATCAGATGAGCATGAGCCCACATATAGTGCTCATATATCCAGTCAACAGAGTTCTGTGTTCAGTCAACAATGGTCAACTTAGAAGCGATACTGAGAATTACACTGCCATTGTTCCCGGGAACTGTTGTCTTTTAACTCAAGTGTCAGGCATTCAAGTTCACTTTGCTTATCTTCTTTCAGAGGAAATAGAAGTCTATCCACAAACTTTGTCGTTTTTCGTTTGAAACTGTTCTCCACTTTCCTAGGGAGTTATCTTCAAAGGGCAGCTCCATTGGTTTCTGGCTGCAGCAGTCGGGTCATCTTCCTTACCACCCACCAGAGACCTTTTCTGCCCCAGGCAAATGCAGTACAAAGGCTAGCAACCTGAACTGGACCCCTGCCCAGTCAGTATATGGATTTTGCAAGTGAAATGATTCATCCCTTCCAGCAGGCTGGTTGCCCTTGACTTTCTCAATTTGACACTTTCTAACAGCTGGCTAGAGTTTAGGGACCATGATGCTGTCTGACTAGAGTCTGTTTCAACTTTGTTTAAACCGGCTATTGTGTCCATCTCTAATAAGCTCCAGAGTTTGCTTTGATAAATCCTTCTTGACCTATGTATGCTCTCCAGTTTACTGGCTGTATAGGTGAAGCATTTAGATAGAACGAATAACTTTGTTTCTTTAAATCTGCTACTCAGCTTATCTCAATATACTGTAGCTAGTCAACCAATTCTAATGCATTGTTATTAACAAAACAAAATCATTCAACTATGGTGGGTTTGTTTGCTGCCAAAATTCAATGATGAGATGCTTCTGTAATTTAATATTGGATGGTGTCTAAACATGCATAATGAAGGGGACAATTATGATCATCAAATGCTTCAAAAGGTGCCAGTATTTCTCAAGAATTTGAACTCATTTCATCAATGGTTCAGGGGAAATGTTTAAGGAAAATTAATAATATGTTTAACTGGAAACTTTTGGTATCTAACAGATTGAGAAACATCAAAAGAAAAAGGATATCCCAGTAAAACATTTTTAATATAAATTTGGAATTTCAAATGTCAAGATGTTAAAAAATGTGGCACAGTTACCTTGGAAAATGATTTAGCAATTTCTTAAACACAGACTTACACTGTATACTAGCCATTTCAGCCTCGGGTGTTTACCTAA